>NW_020837981.1:5909684-5971964 GCF_003676395.1 Aethalodelphis obliquidens | reverse complement strand
CACACACACACACACACACACACACACACACACACACACACACACACCACCACCACCACCACCACCACCACCACGACCACCACCACCACCACCACCACCACCACCACATCTTCTTAATGCATTCCTCTCTCAATGGACACTGAAGTTGCTTCCATGTCTTGGCTATTGTAAATAGTGCTGCTATGAACATTGGGGTGCATGTATCCTTCTGCCCGTTTTCTTGATTGGCAGTTTGTTTTTCTGACATTGAGTTATTGAGCTGTTTATATATTTTGGCTATTAACCCCTTGTTAGTCACATCCTTTGCAATACTTTTTCCCCTTCCGTAGGTTGTCTTTTCATTTTGTTGATCGTTTCCTTTGCTATGCATAAGCTTTTAAGTTTGATTTGGTCCCATTTGTTTATTTTTTCTTTTAAATCTTTTGCCTGAGGAGACTGATCTAAGAAAATATTGCTGCCATATGTGTCAGAATATTTTGCCTATGTTCTCTTCTAGGAGTTTTATGGTGTCTTATATTTAGGTTTTTGAACCATTTTGAGTTTATTGTTATATATGGTGTAAGGGAGTGTTCTAATTTCATTGATTTACATGAGGCTGTCCAGCTTTCCCAACGCCACTTGCTGAAGAGACTGTCTTTTCTCCATTGTATATTCTCACCTCCTTTGTTGAAGATTAATTGACCATAGGTGTGTGGGTTTATTTCTGGGTTCTTTATTGGATTCCATTGATCTATATGTCTGTTTTTGTGTCAGTACCATGCTGTTTTGATTACTGTAGCTTTGTAGTGTTGTCTGACATCTGGGAAGGTTATGCCTCCAGCTGTGTTCTTTTTCCTCAGCATTTCTTTGGCAATTCTGGGTCTTTTGTGCGTCCATATAAAGTTTAGGATTATTTGTTCTAGTTCTGTGAAAAATGTCATGGGTATTTTGATAGGGATTGCATTAAATCTGTGGATTGCTTTGGGTATTATGGCCATTTAACAATATTAATTCTTCCAATCCAAGAGCATGGGTTATCTTTCCATTTCTTTGAATCATCTTCAGTTTTTTTTAATCAATGTTTTATAGTTTTCAGGTTATAGATCTTTTACCTCCTCAGTTAAGTTTATTCCTAGGTTGTGGTTTTTTTTTTTTTTTTTGACCCAGTGGTAAACAGGATTGGTTTTTCTACTTTCTCTTTCTGACATTTCATTGTTAGTGTAGAGAAATTCAACAGATTTCTGTATATTAATATTATATCCTGCTAGCTTGCTGAACTCATTTACTAGTTCTAATAGTTTTTGTGTGGAGTTTAGGATTCTCTATAGAGTATCTTGTCATCTGCAAATAGTGACAGGTTTACCTCTTCCCTTCCAACTTGGATACCTTTTATTCCTTGTCTGAGTGCTGTGGCTAGGACTTCCAACACTATGTTGAATAGAAGTGTTGAGAATGGGCATCCTTGTCTTGTTTTTGAATTTAGTGGGAAGGCTTTCAGCTCTTCACCATTAGTATTATGTCACTGTGGGTATGTCATCAATGGCCTTTATCATGTTGAGATATCTTCCCTCGATGCCCACTTCGGTGAGAGTTTTTATCATGAATGGTGTTGTATTTTGTCAAATGCTTTTTCTGCATCTGTTGAGATGATCGTGTGGTTTTTCTCTTTCCTTTTATTAACATAGTGTATCCCATTGATTAGCAAATATTGAAACATTCCTGCATCCTGAGAATGAATCCAACTTGATCATGATGTATGATCCTTTTTATATGTCATTGGACTTGGTTTGCTAACATTTTGTTGCAGCGTTATTTACAGTAACTACAACATGGGCACAACCTAAGTGTCTACCAATGGATGAATGAATAAAGAAGATGTGATCTATCTATCTACAACAGAATACTACGCAGCCATAAAAAAGAATGAAATCTTACCATTGGTGACAACATGGATGGACCTGGAGGGTATTATGCTAAGTGAAATAAATCAGACAGAGAAAGACAGATACCACATAATTTCACATATATGTGGAATCTAGAAAACAAAACAAACAATAAACAAAACAAAAACAGACTCATAGATACAGAGAGTGGATTGGTGTTTGATAGAGGACAACAAGGGTGCTTCTGGGCAATGACATATCAGAGCTGCAACCTGGGATGGGTCTTGGAGATCAAGGGAGCAGAAGCATGGTTGCAGCAATGACGGGTCAAAGCCATGACCTGGGACCTAGGGGTAGGACTCAGGGCAGCCGCTGGCTAGTCCCAGCAATGGTGGTTCAGAGCTGCTACTTGGGATGCAGGGAGTGGGGCTGAAGGAGCAGAGGCTGCCCTGTAATGGGACAAAGATATGACCTGAGGATGGGGTACCAAACCATGACAGCTCCAGACCATATATGGTAAGGTGCTGTTGTGTTCTGATCCCAGAGAATGGGGCATAGCAGCGACTGGGATCCCTGACAGCAAATCTCACCAGAGTCGGCTCTAGTCAGGAGGAGTAGATGCAGTGAAAGGAACACCAGGCAGCTCCATCAGTTGGGCTCAGCGTTGGTGAAGACTGTCAGAGACCTCCGTAGCAAAGTCTGCAAATGTCCATGGTGGTGAGGCCTTCTGGGGTCTTCTGCTCTCCATTTCCCCTGATGTGAAATTCCTCTGAGGGCAACCCTTGTGGTGCCATGCTGTTTTTGACTGTATAATGGGATGACACAAAGTAATATGATCCTATACTTTTCTATGTGACCTTCCTCAATTTTTGAGCCCCACAGGGGTTTTGATGCTTCTGCTTTGTAGTTCAGTGCTTTCTCTGGACTATTTTCTTTGGCCTGTAGTTATATATTGTTTTTGTTTTTTCTGGGGGAGATGAGCATTGGGACCTTCAAGCCCTCTCTCTTACTGACATCCTCTTTGACTTTTGGTTTATTTTTTCTTTTTTTAAAAAATTATTTATTTTTATTTATTTTTGGCTGCGTTGGGTCTTTGTTGCTGTGTGCCGGCTCTCTCTAGTTCTGTTGAGTGGAGGCTACTCCTCGTTGTGGTGTGCAGGCCTCTCATTGCAGTGGCTTCTCTTGTTGTGGAGCACGAGGTCTAGATGCATGGGCTTCAGCAGTTGTGGCACGTGGGCTCAGTAGTTGTGGCTTGTGCGCTCTAGAGCGCAAGCTCAGTAGTTGTGGCGCACGGGCTTAGTTGCTACATGGCATGTGGGATCTTCCCGGACCAGGGATCGAAGCTGTGTCCCCTGATTGGCAGAATCAAGTCTGATTCTGATGCTTACTTTGTTTTTTCAAATTGATGCTTACTCTGTTTTTTCAAATGCTTACTCTGTTTTAAATTCCTGTCCTGATATTCCAACATCTCTGTCAAGTCTGATTCTGATGCTTACTCTGTTTTTTCAAATTTAGGGGGGTTGTTTTGTTTTGGTATTTTGGCATCCTTTGTATTTTTTTCTAGCTTTTTTTGAGATAAATTTACAGGGTTATATGTTATATGTTAATTATATGGTATACAATGATGATTTGATACATGTATATATTGGGAAATGATTACCAAAATAAGGTTAGTTAACACATCCATCACCTCATATAATTACCATTTTTTGTTGTGCTGAGAACATTTAAGATTTACTCTCTTAGCAAATTTCAAGCATATAATACAGTATTAATAATGTCACCATGCTGTACATTAGATCCCTAGAAGTTACTCTTTTTATAACTGGAAGCTCATTCCCTTTGGCCAACATCTCCTCATTGCCCCCACCCTCCAGCCCCTGGCAACCAGTAATCTACACTATGTTTCTATTTGTTCAGCTTTCTTATGATTCCACATGTAAGTGAAATCATACAGTATGTAATTTTTTTCTTAATAGCTGGAAATGATGTACTGAGTAAAAGAACTCCTGTAGATAAATCTCTAGTAATGTGGTAATAGGGTATGGAACTAGGGGAAGCATTCTATCATCCTAAGGTCTCAATCTTTTAGTAAGTCTATGCCTCTGGACTGTGAGCTTCACAATTTCTCAGTTTCTTTTGTTCACCTTTCGGTAGGAGAGGATGAGTAGAGTGGGCGACAGTTGGTATTTCCCTTCTCCCACATGGAAGGCTAGAGTTGGCTTTAGTTAGGGATTTGTTTCCCCCCAGGTCAGTTAGGTTTTGATCATACCTCAGCAGGCTAGGATCTGGTTAACTAGTTTCTCCTGAGTGCAGGCCTTATTAAGAATAACAGAATGCTCTGGTATATTTCAAAATGGTTTCCTTTGCCATCCTCCTGGCAAAAGCACGAGGAGATTTTTCTACGATATTTATTATGGGAACCTGGCTGAGCTCCTGGAGGTAAATCTCACAACACTGTGGTGCCCCTCAACAAAATACCAGCAAACCAAATTCAACAGCATATTAAAAGGATCATACACCATGATCAATTAGGATTCGTCCTTGGGATGCAGGGATGATTCAACATACACAAATCAATAAATGTGATATACTACCTTAACAGAAGAAAGAAAAAACTCATATCATCATCTCAATACATTTGACAAACATTGCATTTGATGAAACACAACATTATTTCTTGATAGAGACTCTCAACAAATTAGGTGTAGAAGGAATGTACTTCAACATAATAAAGGCTGTATATGACAAGCCCATAGCTTAAATTATACCTAAGAGTGAAAGGGTGAAAGTTTTTCCTCTAAGTTCAGGAACAAGACAACAATGACCACTCTCACCAATCCTATTCAACATAGTACCAGAAATTTTAACCAAAGAAATTAGGTAAGTAAAATAAATAAAAGGCATCCAAAATGGGAGGGAATAAGTAAAATTTTCTGTTTGCAAATGGCATGATCTTATATAAAGGAAACCCTGAAGACTCAAACAAAAAAATTGTTATCAATAATAAATTCTAGGACTTCCCTGGTAGTGCAGTGGTTAAGAATCCACCTGCCAATGCAGGGGGATACAGGTTCGAGCCCTGGTCTGGGAAGATCCCACACGCCGTGGAGCAACTAAGCCCATGCGCCACAACTACTGAGCCTGTGCTCTAGAGCCTGCGAGCCACAACTACTGAAGCCCGTGCGCCTAGAGCCCATGCTCCGCAACAAGAGTAGCCCCGGCTCACCACAACGAGAGAAAGCCCGCATGCAGCAACAAAGACCCAACGCAGCCAAAATAAATAAAAATAAAATAGATTTATAAAAAATAATAAATTCAAGAGTAGATCTCAAAAGTTCTCACCACAAGAAAAAAAATATAACTGTGTGTTATAGAGGATGTTAATTAGATTTATTGTGATAATTTTGCAGTGCATATAAATATCAAATCATTGTGTTATAACTGACATACATACAACATACAGATATATATTTCAATTAAAAAAAAAGATTCTGCAGATGCTCCAGTGTTCAGAAAAATTTCTCATCACTTAAAACAGAGAAAAGCCCCCACTGGTACATGGGCATTGTTATAGCTATAACTTTTACAGAGAAAATGACTTATTTTCTAGGAGGGAAAAACCGTCAAAATTCAGTGAAGTTGCAGGATATGAAATCATCACATACTTCATTGTTATAGAAATGCATTTTATCTGAACAAGAAATAAATAAAATCTCATTTACAATAGCATCAAAAAGAATTAAATACTTTTGGAATAAATTTAATCGAGGTGAAAGACCTGTACATTGAAAACTATTAAAAATAGTGAAAAATTGAAGATACAAATAATGCAAAGATATCCCATGTTCATGAATCAGAAGAATTAATATTGGTAAAATGTCCATACTACCCAAAGCCATCTACAGATTCAATGCAATTCCTTTCAAAATTCCAATGACATTATTCTTAGAAATAGAAAAAAAAATCCTAAAATAAAATAAATACAGAACCATAGAAGACTCCAAATAGCCAAAGCAATCTAGCACAAGAAAAATAAAGCTGGAGGCACCACGGAGCCTGATTTCAATATATACTACAGAGCTAGAGTAATCAAAACAGTATGGTACTGGCATTAAAAACAGACACATATAACAATGGAACAGAATTGAGAGCCTAGAAATAAACCCATGTATATAAGGTAAATCAGTATTTAACAAGTGAGCAAAGAATATTCAATGGGGAAAGGATAAATTCTTCAATAAATGGTGTTGGGAAAACTGGATACCCACATGCAAAAGAATGAAATTGGACCCCTAAATTACACCACTCACAAAAATTAATTCAATGGGTTAAAGACTTTATTGTAAGACCTGAAACCTGAAAACCCCTGAAAGAAAACATAGGAAAAAACCTTCTTGATATTGGTCTTGACAATAATCTTTGCACATGACACCAAAAGCACATTGCAATAAAAGCAAAAATATGCATGTGGGACTACAGTAAACTACAGTCCTTCTGCACAGCAAAAGAAACAACAAAATGAAAAGGCAACCTACAGAATGGGAGAAAAATTTTCAAACCATCCATCTGATAAGGGCTTAGTAACCTAAATATATAAAGAACTCATACAACTCAGTGGTTAAAAAAAGTAACTTGAATAAAAAATGAGCAAATGACCTGAATAGACATTTCTCCAAAGACGACGAGCAAGTGGGCTTCCCTGGTGGCGCGGTGGTTGAGAGTCTGCCTGCCGATGCAGGGGACACAGGTTCATGCCCCAGTCCAGGAGGATCCACATGCCGCGGAGCAGCTGGGCCCGTGAGCCATGGCCACTGAATCTGCGTGTCCAGAGCCTGTGCTCCACAACGGGAGGGGCCTCCGCAGTGAGAGGCTGGCATACTGCAAAAAAAAAAAAAAAAGATGAGCAAGTAACCAATAGTACATGAAAAGATGTGTAACATTATGAATCATCAAGGAAATGCAAATCAAAACCACAATGAGATATTAGCT
This sequence comes from Aethalodelphis obliquidens, assembly GCF_003676395.1. NCBI lineage: Eukaryota > Metazoa > Chordata > Mammalia > Artiodactyla > Delphinidae > Aethalodelphis > Aethalodelphis obliquidens. The sequence goes on along the minus strand of NW_020837981.1, from coordinate 5,965,110 downwards.
CATACCTATCAGGATGGCTATTATAAAAAAAATACAAGAGATAATAAATCTTGACAAGGATGTGGAGAAAAGGGAACCCTTGTATGTGGTAGGTGGGAATGTAAATTGGTACAGTCATAATAGAAAACAGTATGGAGGCTCTTCAAAAAATTAAAAATTGTCATTTGATCCAGCATTTCCACTTCTGTGTATATATCCAAAGGAAGTGAAATCACTATCTCAAAGAGATATCTGCACCCTGATCTTCATTACAGCATTATTTACAATAGGGAAGACATGGAAACAACCTCAGTGTCCATCAATAAAGAAAATGTGATATTCCATTGTGTGTGTGTGTGTGTATGTGTTATATATATGTATAATTTATCTTTTAACAATTAAGGAAATCTCACCTTTGCAGCAAGATGGATGAAGCAGCTGCTTAAGTCAGACAGAGGAAGACAAATACTGTGTGATATCACTTATATCTGGAATCTAAAAACAAAAATTGAATTTATGGAAACAGAAGAATGATGGTTGCCATGGGCTGGGAGCATGGAGGAAATGAGATGTTGGTCAAAGGGTACAGATTTCCTATTATACATAAATAATTTATGATGCTGTAATGTACAAAAGGGTAACTATAGCTAATAATAGTGTGTTGTATTTTGGAAACTTGCTAAGAGTAAATCATAAGTGTTCTTACAGTACACACAAAAGTAACTATGTGGGATGATGGATGTGTTAATTACTTTAGTTGTGATAATTTCACAATATATACTTATACGAAATTATCACTTATTAAGATATAATTGACATATTATTTGTCAATTATATCTTAATAAAGCTAGAAATACAAATAAAACAATAGAAAATTTTTCTTTTTTAAAAATTTTATTGAAGTATAGTTGATTTACAATGTTGTGATTAATTTCTGCTGTACAGCAAAGTGAGTCAGCTATACATATATACTTTTTCATATCCTTTTCCATTATGGTGTATCACAGGATATTGAATATAGATAGTTCCCTGGGCTATACAGTAGGACCTACAAAAATTTTTCTTCATTTTTAAAGCTAAATAATATACCATTGTATGTTTATATGACATTTCATTTATTTATCCTTCAGTGGAAACGAGGGTTGCTTTGATCTGTTGGTTACTGTGAATATTGCTGCTACAATCATGGGTGGACAAATGTTATTTCAAGTCCCTGTTTTTTGTTTTTGCTTTCCGTGGTTTCTGTGCCATTTTTTAAAATCTTTATTGGAGTATAATTGCTTCACAATACTGTCTTAGTTTCTGTTGTACACCAGAGTGAATCAGCCATACGCATACATATGTCCCCATGTCCCCTCCCTCTTGAGCCTCCCTCCCATCCTCCCTGTCCGACCCCTCTGGGTCATTGCAAAGCACCGAGCTGATCACCCTGTGCTATGCTGCTGCTTCCCACTAGCTATCTCTTTTACATTCGGTAGTGTATATATGTCGATGCTACTCTCACTTTGCCCCAGCTTCCCCCTCCCACCCTGTGTCCTCAAGTCCATTCTCTTATGTCTACATCTTTATTCCTGCCCTGCAACTAGGTTCAGCAGTATCTTTTTTTTTTTAGATTCCATATATACGCGTTAGCATACGGTATTTGTTTTTCTCCTTCTGACTTACTTCCCTCTGTATGACAGATTCTAGGCCAATCCACCTCATTACAAATAACTCAATTTTGTTTCTTTTTACAGCTGAGTAATATTCCCTTGTATATATGTGCCACATCTTCTTTATCCATTCGTCTGTCAATGGACATTTAGGTTGGTTCCATGTCCTGGCTGTTGTAAATAGTGCTGCAGTGAACATTGTGGTACATGTCTCTTTTTGAATTATGGTTTTCTCAGGGTATATGCCCAGTAGTGGGATTGCTCGGTCATATGGTAGTTCTGTTTTTAGTTTCTTAAAGAACCTCCATACTGTTTTCGCTAGTGGTTGTATCAATTTACATTCCCACCAACAGTGCAGGAGGGAAACACCTTTCACCACACCCTTTCCCGTGTTTATTGTTTCTAGATTTTTTGATAATGGCCATTCTGACTAGAGTGAGCTGGATACCGCATTGTAGTTTTGATTTGCATTTCTCTAATAATTAGTGATGTTGAGCATCTTTTCATGTGCCTCTTGGCCATCTGTATGTCTTCCTTAGTGAAACGTCTATTTATATCTTCTGCCTATTTTTTAACTGGATTGTTTGTGTTTTTGATATTGAGCTCCATGAGCTGTTTGTATATTTGGGAGATTAATCCTTTGTCTCTTGTTTCATTTGCAAATATTTTCTCCCATTCTGAGGGTTGTCTTTTTGTCTTGTTATGGTTTCCTTTGCTGTGCAAAAGCTTTTAAGTTTAATTAACTCCCATTTGTTTATTTTGTTTTTATTTCCATTACTCTAGGAAGTGGGTCAAAAAAGGTCTTGCTGTGGTTTATGTCAAAGAGTGATTTTTCCTTTGTTTTCCTCCAAGAGTTTTATAGTGTCTGGTCTTACATTTAGGTCTTTAATCCATTTTGAGTTTATTTTTGTGTATAGTGTTAGGTAGTGTTCTAATTTCATTCTTTTACATGGAGCTGTCCAGTTTTCCCAGCACTAATTATTGAAGAGGTTGTCTTTTTTCCATTTTATGTTCTTGCTCCTTTATCATAAATTAGGTGCCCATATGTGCGTGGGTTTATCTTTGGGCATTCTATCCTGTACTGTTGATCTATAATTCTGTTTTTGTGATAGTACCATACTGTGTTGATTACTGTAGCTTTGTGGTATAGTCTGAAGTCAGGGAGCCTGATTCCTCCAACTCCGTTTTTATTTCTCAAGATTGCTTTGGCTATTTGGGGTCTTTTGTGTGTCCATACGAATTGTACAATTTTTTGTTGTAATTCTGTGAAAGAATGCCATTGGTAGTTTGATAGGGGGTTGCATTGAATCTGTAGATTGCTTTGGGTAGTATAGTCATTTTCACAATATTGATTCTTCCAATCCAAGAACACGGTATATTTCTCCATCTGTTTATGTCATCTTTGATTTCTTTCATCAGTGTCTTATAGTTTTCTGCATACAGGTCTTTTGTCTCCTTAGGTAGGTTTATTCCTAGGTATTTTATTCTTTTTGTTGTGATGGTAAATGGGATTGTTTCCTTAATTTCTCTTTCTGATATTTGGTTGTTGGTGTATGGGAATGCCAGAGATTTCTGTGCATTAATTTTGTATCCTGCAATCTTACCAAATTCACTGATTAGTTCTAGTAGTTTTCCGGTGGCATGTTTAGGGTTTTCTATGTATAGTATCATGTCATCTGCAAACAGTGACAGTTTTACTTCTTTTCCAATTTGTATTCCTTTTATTTCTTTTTCTTCTCTGACTGCTGTGGCTAGGACTTCCAAAACTATGTTGAATAAGAGTGGCGAGAGTGGGCGACCTTGTCCTGTTCCTAATCTTAGTGGAAATGCTTTCAGTTTTTCACCATTGAGTATGATGCTTGCTGTGGGTTTGTCATATATGGCCTTTATTATGTTGAGGTATGTTCCCTTTATGCCCATTTTCTAGAGAGTTTTTATCATACATGCATGTTGAATTTTGTCAAAAGCTTTTTCTGCATCTATTGAGATGATCATATTGTTTTTATTCCTTAATTTGTTAATGTGGTGTATCACATTGATTGATTTGCATATATTGAAGAATCCTTGCATCCCTGGGATAAATCCCACTTGATCATGGTGTATGATCCTTTTAATGTGTTGTTGGATTCTGTTTGCTAGTATCTTGTTCAGGATTTTTGCATCTATGTTCATCAGTGATATCGGTCTGTAATTTTCTTTTTTTGTGATATCTTTTTCTGGTTTTGGTATCAGGGTGATGGTGGTTTTGTAGAATGAATTTCGGAGTGTTTCTCCCTCTGCAATTTTTTGGAAGTGTTTGAGAAGGATGGGTGCTAGCTCTTCTCTAAATGTTTGATAGAATTCACCTGTGAAGCCATCTGGTCCTGGACTTTTGTTTGTTGGGAGATTTTTAATTACAGTTTCAGTTTCATTACTTGTGATAGGTCTGTTTATATTTTCTAATTCTTCCTGGTTCAGTCTTGGAAAATTGTACCTTTCCAAGAATTTGTCCATTTCTTCGTGGTTGTCCATTTTATTGGCATATAGTTGTTTGTAGGAGTCTCTTATAATCCTTTTTATTTCTGCATTGTCAGTTGTGATTTCTCCTTTTTGATTTGTAATTTTATTGATATTGATCCTCTCCCTTTTTTTCTTGAGGAGTCTGGCTAAGGGTTTATCAATTTTGTTTATCTTCTCAAAGAACCAGCTTTTAGTTTTATTGATCTTTGCTATTGTTTTCTTCATTTCTATTTCACTTATTTCTGCTCTGATCTTTATGATTTCTTTCCTTCTACTGACTTTGGGTTTTCTTTGTTCTTCTTTCTCTAGTTGTTTTAAGTGTAGGGTTAGATTGTTTATTTGACATTTTTCTTGTTTCTTGAGGTGAGATTGAATTGCTATAAACTTCCCTCTTAGAACTGCTTTTGCTCTGTCCCACAGGTTTTGGGTCATTGTGTTTTCATTGTCATTTGTTCCTATGTATTTTTTAATTTCTTCTTGATTTCTTCAGTGATGTCTTGGTTATTTAGTAGTGCACTGTTTAGCCTCCATGTATTTGTGTTTTTTACAGTTTTTTTCCTGTAATTGATTTCCAGTCTCATAGCATTGTGGTCAGAAAAGATGCTTGATACGATTTCAATTTTCTTAAATTTTCTGAGGCTTGATTTGTGACCCAAGATTTGATCTCTCCTGGAGAATGTTCCATGTGCACTTGAGAAGACAGTGTATTCTGCCACTTTTGGGTGGAATATTCTATAAATATCAATTAAATCTATCTGGTCTACTGTGTCATTTATAGCTTGTGTTTCCTTATTTATTTTCTGTTTGGATGATCTGTCCATTGGTGTAAGTGGACAGTCCCCTACTATTACTATAAAGTCCCCTACTATTATTGTGTTACTGTCAATTTCTCCTTTCATGGTTGTTAGTATTTGCCTTATGTATTGAGGTGCTCCTGTGTTGGGTGCCTAAACATTTATAATTGTTATACCTTCTTCTTGGATTGATCCTTTGATCATTATGTAGTGTCCGTCCTTATCTCTTATAACTGTCTTTATTTTAAAGTCTATTTATCTGATGTGAGTATTGCTACTCCATGTTTCTTTTGATTTCCATTTGCATGGAATATCTTTTTCCATCCTTTCACTTTCAGTCTGTATGTGTCTCTAGGTCTGAAGTGGGTCTCTTGTAGACAGCATATATATGGGTCTTGTTTTTGTATCCATTCAGCCAGTCTGTGTCCTTTGGTTGGGGCATTTAATCCATTTACATTCAAGGTTATTATCAATATGTATGTTCCTATCACCATTTTCTTAATTGTTTTGTGTTTTTTTTTGTGCGTCTTTTTCTTCCGTTGTGTTTCCTGCCTAGAGACGTTTCATTAGCATTTGTTGTAAAGCTGGTTTGGTGGTGCTGAATTCTCTTAGCTTTTGCTTGTCTGAAAATCTTTTGACTTCTCCATGGAATCTGAATGAGATCCTTGCTCGGTAGAGTAATCTTGGTTGTAGTTTTTTCTCTCTCATCACTTTAAGTATATCCTGCCACTGCCTTCTTACCTGTAGAGTTTCCACTGAAAATTCAGCTGATGACCTTACAGGGATTCCTTTGTATGTTATTTTTTGTTTTTCCCTTGCTGCTTTTAATATTTTTTCTTTGAATTTAATTTTTGTTAGTTTGATTAATATGTGTCTTGGTGTTTTTTTCCTGAGGTTTATCCTGTATGGGAGTCTCTGTTCTTCCTGGACTTGGGTGGCCATTTCCTTTCCCATGTTAGGGAAGTTTTCAACTATAATCTCTTCAAATATTTTCTGAGACCCTTTCTTTTTCTCTTCTTCTTCTGGGACCACATAATTCGAATGTTGGTGCGTTTAGTGTTGTCCCAGAGGTCTCTTGAGATTGTCTTCAATTCTTTTCATTCTTCTTTCTTTATTTTGCTCCTTGGCAGTTATTTCCACCCTTTTGTCTTCCAGCTCACTTACTCGTTCTTCTGCCTCAGTTATTGTGTTATTGATTACTTTTAGTGTATTTTTTATTTCAGTTATTTTATTGTTCATCTCTGTTTGTTCTTTAGTTCTTCTAGATCTTTGTTAAACATTTCTTGTATTTTCTCAATCCCTGCCTCCATTCTATTTTCGAGATTCTGGATCATCTTTACTATCATTACTTTGAGTTCTTTTTCAGGTAGATCACCTATTTCCTCTTCATTTATTTGGTCTTGTTGTTTTTAACCTTGCTCCTTCATCTGTGACATTTTTTTTTGCCGTCTCACTTTTTTTTTTTAATGAGTGGGGTTGTGTTCCTGTCTTACTGGTTGTTTGGCCTGAGGCTTCCAACACTGGAGTTTGTAGGCTATTGAGTAGAGCTGGGTCTTGGTGCTGAGATGAGGAACTCTGTGAGACCTTACTCCATTGAATATTCCCTGGGATCTGAGGTTCTCTATTAGCCCAGTGGTTTGGGCTTGGAGCTCCCACTGCAGGAGCTTCGGCCTGACCCCTGGCTCATGAACCAAGATTCTGCAAGCTGCGTGGGGTGGCCAAAAAAAAGAGAGAGAGAACAATAACGAAGTAAAAAATAAAATTAGACTAGGAAACTAACAGATGTGTTAGAAAGAATATAAAAATGAAAATATAGATGAATCAGCAGCCAGAAGGTACATCAGTACCACAATAGGAAAACAAAAAAAAGAGGAGGAGAAAAAAAGGGGGGGGGAAAACCTTGGCTTGGAGGGTGGTGCCTAAGCAAGGGTGAGGTTTGGGTGGTAGGTGGGGCCTGTGCTTAGGACCCACAGGGCTGGAAAAGGCCCTGGGGGCTGTGGGGGGTGGAGCTTAGGCTCAAGGAACAGCAGGGGCCCAGACGTGCCCCCCACCCCTGGTCTCAGAGGACAGGGGACCTCACCTGGGAGCCCAACAGGCTTCCTGGGCTTGAGTGGTCAGGGTAAATGCCCTCTCCTCTCCTGCTCTGCCGGCCTGGGAGCACCCCTCCCACCTGCCTCTCCTGATCTCCCTGGCCTATGCCCCAGAACCAATTCGGCCAGAGGGTGGGGTGGGCGGGGGGCCTTGGAGGGCAGGGAACTGGCCTGGGAGCTCAGCAGGCTCTCTGAGCCTGAGTGGGTGGGGTAAACCCCCTCTGCTCCTGTCCTGCTCCTCACGGAGGGCCCCTCCTGCCTGCCTCTCCTGTTCCCCCCTTGGCCTCCTTCCTATGCCCCCAAGGACCCATGCAGCATGGAGGGGGCTTTGGGGTGGGGTGGGGTACCGGCTTGGGAGCTCAGCAGGCTCCCCAGCCTGAGTGGCCAGGCGATCACCCTCCGCTCCTCTCCCGCTCTTCCCAGAGAGTCCCTCCCGCCTGCCTCTCCTGATCTCCCCAGCCTCAGGGGGGCCGATTCTGTCTGGGCTTCACTTCTCCTCCCCCGTCAGTTCCCCTACATTCTACTGGTTCACTTTGGGGTTCCTCCCGTCTCCTTGGGCATTAGAGTTCCCCACCAGTGGCCGGCAGCCGCCCTAGTTATGGGGAGACGCTAACTCCATGTCTTCCCACACTGTCATCTTGACTCCGTCTCCTCTGCTTTAGTTTTGAAAGGAAATGTAATGCTAGTAAACTTAGTAGTTTCACGGTTGAAGATATTTTTACTACTTACTTTTTTTTAAAGATACCATTTTATTTTTCATTTTAACATTCTTACTAACTTTGTGGTATGTAACCTAAGGCACTTCTCATGTAATTTAGAAAGTACCACCAATTAAATCACAGAGAAAAATAATATTTTCCTTGGCAGAAGCATTTGGCAAGAAGACCGTTTCTTCCTTTCTATTTTTTTATCTAAGGGACAATATCATTTAAGGAAAGTTTTTTTTAATGAAGTGTAGTTGATTTACAATGTTGTGTTAATTTCTGCTGTACAGCAAAGTGAGTCAGTTATACATATATACATTGTTTTTCATATTTTCCATTATGGTTTATCACAAGAAATTGAATATATTTCCCTGTGCTCTACAGTAGGACCTTGTTTTTTATCCATTCTGTATATAATAGTTTGCATCCGCTAGCCCCAAACTCCCACTCCATCCCTTCCCCACACCCCCTAAAGAAAGTTTTAAATGAACAAGTTCATGGATCACCAACCATCAGAAATATTATACATTTTCCTTGGTCTCTAATAACTTGGATGTATATTGTCTTAAATAATGGTAATCAACAGTTAGACTTTAGAACCTATTTTATGTTTTGCTTTTAACACTAATATGTCATTTATGTATTTTATAAAAAGATTTATTTATTTAACTTATTTTTGGCTGCATTGGGTCTTAGTTGCAGCACACAGGATCTTCGTTGAGGCATGCGGGATCTTTTGCTGCGGCTCAGAGGCTCTTCCTTGTGGTGTGCGGGCTTCTGTCTAGTTTTGGCACGCGAGTTTTCTCTTCTCTAGTTGTGGCGTGCAGGCTCCAGCACGCAAGGGCTCTGTAGTTGTGGCACACAGGTTCCAGTGTGTGGGCTCTGTAGTTTGCGACACACAGGCTCTAGTTGAGGCACATGAGCTCAGTAATTGTGACATGCCGGCTTAATTGCCCCGCAGCGTATGGGATCTTAGCTCCCTGACCAGGGATCGAACGCACGTCCCCTGCATTGTAAGGCAGATTCTTTACACTGGACAACCAAGGAAGTCCCTAATATGTCATTTATTTTCATTTATAGTGTCTTCTTAAATAGTAATTTAAAATATTACATTGTATTCCATCAGGTTGATATGCTGAAACTTACTAGTTATTCTTTCACCAGAAGAATTTAAATTCTCAGTACTTAATTTCCATTCCTCTTTCATATCCCTGATTTTCTGTTAATGCCATGTTTATTTCTGGAAAAGTTTGTATCCCTAGAGGATTATTTTCCCTGGGCAGCTACTTGTCACAATAAAGCATTAGTAGAATAATTTGCTGCAGCAAATCTAATTTGCCTATTTTTTTTAACACCATCTCAGAGATTCACCCTAGAGTCTGTCATGGCCAGTGCAGGTAACATGGTAATCGCATCCCAAATGGGAAATGAGAACACCACCTATTCCTTATAAGGATGGGCCTGATGGTTCCTCACCAGAACTAGCCTGTCATTCACTTCCTACCTGCATGGGGGAGAGGAATCCCATTCAGATGAGTCACTTCTGCCTCAGCTCTTACAGGGAATGATAGAGACAGACTCTTCTGAAATTTTTTCTTTTTTCTCCTTTGATGCTCGTTGTCATGTTTTTCTCATTTTTCCTTCTATTTTTTCTATATATGTCATCTTCTTTTCCATCAGTTATCATTGATCTGTCCTGTTTTCTTTCCTCTTTTTCTCATTTTTTTCATTTCATTTTTTTTTTACCACATTGCGTATCTTTTGTTAGTCTCTTTCATGCTTCCTTTTCTCACCCACATCTCTCCATCATTTTAAAATTTTTTTCTGATTTTAGCGCATTTTTCTTTGAGGTGTCATAGAACAATATTAGAAGAGCTGTATCTAGCGTCAGGTTTTCTGGGTTAAATCTCACTTCTACCACTTACTAGATGTATGACCTTGGGCAAAATATATGTTCTTATCTGTAAAACAGGAATAAAAACAGTAATTCCCCCATAAAGTTGTTGTGAAGATTAAATAAATTATTACAGATAAATTGTTTAGAAGTGCTTGGCCTGTAAGCGTCTACTATTAATATTCTCATTGCTTTACACCCTTTATTTGTAGCTCCTTTTAATTCTCTTCAGCACCTCTGTCATTTTCTTTAGCTACACCTTTTTTTCCTGTTGATAGCCTAACATGGGTTTATTTTTTAAATTGCTTTGCTTTTATTTGTGTTCTATTACACTCTTTTTTGCTCTTTTAATTCATTTCTATCTTTTCCTGTGCACAGAAAACTTTTACAGTTATACTTTCCTTTCTTTCTCTAATTTTTTTAAACAGGTTTGTGGGGGGGTTTTTTGTTTTTTTTAAATTAATTTATTTATGGCTGTGTTGGGTCTTCGTTTCTGTGCGAGGGCTTTCTCTAGTTGTGGCAAATGGGCGCCACTCTTCATCGCAGTGCGCAGGCCTCTCACTATCGCAGCCTCTCTCGTTGCGGAGCACAGGCTCCAGACGCGCAGGCTCAGTAATTGTGGCTCATAGGCCCAGTTGCGCCGCGGCATGTGGGATCTTCCCAGACCAGGGCTCAAACCCGTGTCCCCTGCATTGGCAGGCAGATTCTCAACCACTGTGCCACCAGGGAAGTCCTTTCTCTAATTCTTTACCTCTCTTTAATGTCCTTAAGTCCATTTTATTTATCATAGGAATGCAGCCTTCTCTAGGTTTTACATTTACTGTATTGTTTTAAAATCTCTTCTTTTATTGTTTATCTATTCATCATTTAGTAATCTGGCTTGGTTATCCTTAGAGGTGACATTTTTTCACATATTCTCTTGTGTGTTTTACATTTCATTTCTGCTCCCCATCTCTCATTCCATTTATAATTTTATAATGTTATATATCTTCTATTATTTTGCATTTTTATTGATGTTTTTCTTATTTCGTTTATTTATCTTGAGATATTTCTATGTTTGAGTACTTCTATCCTCTTTATTTCTTTGAATATGTTTTCTTCTATCGTTTGCTGTGTTTTTTCCCCAAATCACTCTCTTGATCACTTTATCCTATCTTATTTTCAATTCAATAAATTTGTTTCTCTAGAGAGTCTATTTTTTTCTTATCTCACAAACCCCCTTTACCTTATATTCTTTACGCATATTCCCCCTATATTTCTCACATTCTTTTCTCTCTTTTTTCTCCATTATAATTTGACTTCTCACTTGCTCTCAATATTTGCTCTTAAATGTTTTAAATTATCACCTATATTTTTTCTTACTATGTTGACAGGTTAAAAAATATCTTCTATGGGATAATCATATCTCTGTTAGCTCAGAAACAGATCTTTCCTATATGGAGCTCAGTTTCCAGTAGAAGCAGCAGAAACCCCAGATACTTTTAGTACTGTGATAAATGCTATGGGAAAGATAGATGAAAATTCCTCAAGAAGATAAGAAAAGTCTTACCTGGAACAGTTTCTAACTTTTAGTGTTAAATTATTTCACCTAATTTATTTTTCTTTTTTATACTTATTTTTTTCCATTAAATATTCCATTACCCTAGGAGTAAATGTTTCTATTCCATAGAAGAATATCTGTAGTGCTATAGAAATTTATATTAATAACATTTTAAATTCTAAATAAAGATATATTCTATAGACTGCATAGAGGACTTTGTGAATTACTGTTACAATTGAAATTATCACACTTTTTAAGGAGATGAAACTCATAATCCAGTATTGTTCTTAAAACTTTTGAAAGTAAAATGTAAATGTGAGGATTACTATTTTAAAAAACTAAAAGGAAATTTTCAGATTTGATAACTTACCCTGCCAGATATTTGACTACATTTAAGCAACAATAAATAAACATGTGTAATGATGATTAGCTAACAATTCAATTATTCAGTGGAAAGTAGTAGTTCATTAAAAAGCAGATCAGAGGAATTATAAGCAACCTGTATATAATAATTTAGCATTAAGAACTAGGAAAGAATAGTCTCTATATGTGTGCTGTCCAGAATGGTAGCCACTAGCCAGTGAGTACCTGAAATGTGGCTAATTCAAACCAAGACGTGCTTTCAGGATAAAATACACACTGAATTTTGGAGACTTAGAATTGAAAAAGAATCTAAAACATCTCTATTTTTATATTGATTATATGTTGAAATAATATTTGGATATATTGAGTCAAATAAAATACATGGTTAAATTATTTTATTTCCACTTATCTTTTATTTTTTAATTGAAGGATAGTTGATTTACAATGTTAGTTTCAGGTGTGCAGCGAAGTGGTTCAGTTATACATCTGTATTTAAATCTATTCTTCTTCAGATTCTTTTCCATTATAGGTTATTACAAGGTACTGAATATGGTTCTTTGTGCTATACAGTAGGTGCTCGTTTATCTATTTTATACATAGCAGTCTGTATATGTTAATCCCAAACTCCTAATTTATCCCTCCCCCCGTTTCTATTTATTTTTTAAAATGTATCTAGTATAAACTTAAAATGACAATATAACTTACATATTTTATTATTGAATAGTGCAGTGCTAGATAATTGTAGGTGAGGTGATGTGTCTCTGTCTCCTTTGTATTGGGTTCACCATCATATGCCCCACATTAAGCGCACGCTTTCATCAGTCCAGAAGTACGTGCGGACATCTACATATTAATACATAATCAGTTCCCGTAAATTCATTCCTCAAATCCTTTTCTCTTGTATAGTAATTCAGAATTCTATTTATCGTGCACGAATTTTGTGTGATATTCCTTGGTCTGATTTTGCCTTTTTATTCAGTGCTATTTTTTCAGATCTTTATATATTAATGATTTAAGTCTAAATCATTCTAACTTCTGCACATTTTTTATTTACAGAATTCACATTTATATTCATCTATATCTGAATTGGTGAATAGTTGTTTCATGTCCTTGTAAAGCTGTCTATACTGAATATACATTCAAGCATAAAACTGATGTATCAGATGGTATGTACATATTAAATTCAATAAACACTTCCAAATTAAACTCTAGAATTAACATACTAGTTTACTACACCACTAATAGTATCTGACAGTTTCTATTTTCCCACATCCTCACTAGCTCTTGAGATTATCTGACTGATGTTCTTGTCAGCATGATGATGAAGTACAATATCTTCCTGTTCTTCTAAGACTCATTTTTGTAATTGCTACTGGAGTTAAATATAGTTTCAAAGCTTATTTGATCATCGGGTAACCCCTTCTATGAATTATTCCATAGATTGTCCAGTTGTCTTTGGGTACCCTGTCTTTCTCTTATAGATTTAAAGGAGATATTAGCATATTGAGGAGATAAGAATAATACATTTTCAGTTCAGGATGCATTGCAAATATCTCACTGTGTCTCCAACTTTTCGATTTTCCATTGTATAACTCTTGGTAGGGGATATTTTATATGAACATATACAGACACACATATATGTACATATATACACATAAATATATATGTATGTATATGTATACATATATACTAATATATACACACGCTAATAATTCCAGATTAAAATCAGGTTAATTGTTACTAAATAACTGATAGAAATCTTAGAAATAAATCTCAGAAGTTAGCAGGTAACTTTCTTATTTTAAAATCAACAAATACCAAAGGACAAAATAATTTTGTGTATAGTAAATTAGGTTCAATAACTTAGAAAAATATATGAACAAAATTTAATGGCAACATATATTGAAATATATAAATTGAATTGAATATATTTATTCAATAAATTGAATATATTTATTGAATATATTTATTGAATTGAATATATTCATAAATCGAATATATTTGTTAAATTTAATAAATTTTATTAAATATGCAAAATATATCAGCCATACAAATATGCAGATCATTTAAAATCAACACTTTTTTTCCACACAGACACACACACACAATATTTTATTTTTACAAGAGACAAACTGACACCAAGCATTGTAAATGGATGACCACAACAAAAGCAACAATGATTGCAATTACCAGACACGAAACACACTCATACTATGTCATAATATTGACATTTAGTCCAGTAATCCTCCACTGTAACAGCTCCTTTACTTTGCAGTGAAAATTGATTTGTATATTTTTTGCCTCTGAGTCCTTGTGGGATTTATTTTTATTCAAACAAAGTCACAAAAATTATAATCATCCTCATCAGTTCACTCAGTCCCGTGTAATTAATTGTTTTTCATCTTGGTCTTTTGTTAGCACTTTTATGAATTCTGAAAATGCTTATTCATTCAGTTCAGCAGTATAGTCAGTTACCAGAAACTTGTACCTGTCAGAGTCTTTTCCATCAATTCCTTGAAGATGAAACCCTTTTATAGGAACATTTTTGCAAAAGCATCAGAGTACACCCAGAACTGTCTGTAAATGACAAAAGACTTTAAAATGACCACAGTTAAAGATTTGATGAAAGTTCATAATAATGCAATTGACAAGGAAATTTAGTTATTTCTGAGATATACATTTTAAAGTAATAACTAGAATTATAACTTATAACATTATACCAGAACATATAAGCTTTTTAGAAATTTCATGTAATGTCTGAAACGTATTAACATATTTCCATACAAATAACCCAAAGAAAGTTTAGTATTAGTTGTTGTTTGTTTGTTTTTTTATACTGCAGGTTCTTATTCGTCATCAGTTTTATACACATCAGTGTATACATGTCAATCCCAATCGCCTGATTCAGCACACCACCATCGCCACCCCACTGTAGTTTTCCCCCCTTGGTGTCCATACGTTTGTTCTCTACATCTGTGTCTCAACTTCTGCCCTGCAAACTGGTTCATCTGTACCATTTTTCTGGGTTCCACATACATGCATTAATATGTGATATTTGTTTTTCTCTTTCTGCCTTACTTCACTCTGTATGACAGTCTCTAGGTCCATCCATGTCTCAACAAATGACTCAATTTTATTCCTTTTTATGGCTGAGTAATATTCCATTGTATATATGTACCACAACTTCTTTATCCATTCATCTCTCAGTGGGCATTTAGGTTGCTTCCATGACCTGGCTATTGTAAATAGTGCTGAAATGAACATTGGGGTGCATGTGTCTTTTTGAATTATGGTTTTCTCTGGGTATATGCCCAGTAGTGGGATTGCTGTGTCATATGGTCATTCTATTTTTAGTTTTTTAAGGAACCTCCATACTGTTCGCCATAGTGGCTGTATCAATTTACATTCCCACCAACAGTGCAGGAGGGTTCCCTTTTCTCCACACCCTCTCCAGCATTTGTTGTTTGTAGATTTTCTGATGATGCCCATTCTAACTGGTGTGAGATGATACCTCATTGTAGTTTTGATTTGCATTTCTCTAATAATTAGTGATGTTGAGCAGCTTTTCATGTGCTTCTTGGCCATCTGTATGTCTTCTTTGGAGAAATGCCTATTTAGGTCTTCTGCCCATTCTTGGATTGGGTTTTTTGTTTCTTTAATATTGAGCTGCTTATATATTTTGGAGATTAATCCTTTGTTGATTCATTTTCAAATATTTTCTCCCATTCTGAGGGTTGTTTTTTCATCTTGTTTATGGTTTCCTTTGCTGTGCAAAAGCCTTGACGTTTCATTAGGTCCCATTTATTTATTTTTGTTTTTATTTCCATTACTCTAGGAGGTGGATCAAAAAAGAATCTTGCTGTGATTTCTGTCAAAGAGTGTTCTTTCTATGTTTTCCTCTAAGAGTTTTATAGTGTCATCTTATATTTAGGTCTTGAATCCATTTTGAGTTTATTTTTGTGTATGGTGTTAGGGAGTGTTCTAATTTCCTTCTTTTACATGTACCTGTCCAGTTTTCCCAGCACCACTTATTGAAGAGACTGTCTTTTCTCCATTGAATATCTTTTCCTCCTTTGTCATAGATTAGTTGACCATAGGTGGGTGGGTTTATCTCTGGGCTTTCTATCTTGTTCCATTGATCTATGTCTCTGTTTTTGTGCCAGTACCATAGTGTTTTGATTACTGTAGCTTTGTAGTATAGTCTGAATTCAGGGAGTCTGATTCCTCCAGCTCCGTTTTTTTTCCCTCAAGACTGCTTTGGCTGTTTGGGGTATTTTGTGTCTCCATACAAATTTTAAGATGATTTGTTCTAGTTCCGTAAAAAAATGCCATTGGTAATTTGATAGGGATTGCATTGAATCTGTAGATTGCATTGGGTACTATAGTCATTTTCATAATATTGATTCTTCCAATCCAAGAACATGGTATATCTCTCCATCTGTTGGTATCATCTTTAATTTCTTTCATCAGTGTCTTATATCTGCATACAGGTCTTTTGTCTCCCTAGGTAGATTTATTCCTAGGTATTTTTTTGTTGTTGTTGCAATGGTAAATGGGAGTGTTTCCATAATTTCTCTTTCAGATTTTTCATCATTAGTGTATAGGAATGCCAGAGATTTCTGTGCATTAATTTTGTATCCTGCAACTTTACCAAATTCATTGATTAGCTCTAGTAGTTTCCTGGTGGCATTTTTAGGATTCTCTATGTATAGTATCGTGTCCTCTGCAAACAGTAACAGTTTTACTTCTTCTTTTCCAATTTGTATTCCTTTTATTTCTTTTTCTTCTCTGATTGCCATGGCTAGGACTTCCAAAACTATGTTGAATAATAGTGGTGAGAGTGGACATCCTTGTCTCGTTCCTGATCTTAGAGGAAATGCTTTCAGTTTTTCATCATTGAGAATGATGTTTGCTGTGGGTTTGTCGTAGATGGCCTTTATTATGTTGAGGTAGGTTCCCTCTATGCCCACTTTCTGCAGTTTTTATCATAAATGGTGTTGAATTTTGTCAAAAGCTTTTTCTGCATCTATTGAGATGATCATACGGTTTTTATTCTACAATTTGTTAATATGGTGTATCACATTGATTGATTTGCATATATTGAAGAATCCTTGCATCCCTGGGTTAAATCCCACTTGATCATGGTGTATGATGCTTTTAATGTGTTGGATTGTGCTTGCTAGTATTTTGTTGAGGATGTTTGTATCTATTTTCATCAGTGATATTGGTCTCTAATTTTCTTTTTTTATAGTATCTGTCTGGTTTTGGTATCAGGGTGATGGTGGCCTCATAGAATGAGGTTGGGACTTTTCCTTCCTCTGCAATTTTTTGGAAGAGTTTGAGAAGGATGGGTGTTAGCTCTTCTCTAAATGTTTGATAGAATTCACCTGTGAAGCCATCTGATCCTGGGCTTTTGTTTGTTGGACGATTTTTAATCACAGTTTCAATTTCATTACTTGTGATTGGTCTGTTCATATTTTCTGTTTCTTCCTGGTTCAGTCTTGGAAGGTTATACCTTTCTAAGAATTTGTCCATTTCTTCCAGGTTGTCCATTTTCTTGGCATAGAGTTGCTTGTAATAGTCTCTTAGGATGCTTTGTATTTCTGTGGTGTCTGTTGTAACTTCTCCTTTTTCATTTCTAATTTTATTGATTTGAGTCCTCTCCCTTTTTCTCTCGATGAGTCTGGCTAATAATGGTTTATCAATTTTGTTTATCTTCTTGAAGAACCAGATTCTAGTTTTATTGATCTTTGCTATTGTTTTCTTTGTTTCTATTTCATTTATTTCTGCTCTAATCTTTATGACTTCTTTCCTTCTGATAACTTTTGGCTTTTTTTGTTCTTTTTTCTCTTGTTCCTTTAGGTGTAAGGTTAGATTGTTTACTTGAGATTTTTCTTGTTACTTGAGGTAGGCTTGTATAACTATAAACTTCCCTCTTAGAACTGCTTTTGTTGCATCCCATAGGTTTTGGATCATCATGTTTTCATTGTCATTTGTCTCTAGGTATTGTTTGATTTCCTCTTTGATTTCTTCAGTGATCTCTTGGTTATTTAGTAACATATTGTTTAGTCTCCATGTGTTTGTGTTTTTACATTTTTTCCCCTGTAATTCATTTGTAATCTCATAGCATTGTGGTCAGAAAAGATGCTTGATATGATTTCCATTTTCTTAAATTTACTGAGGCTTGATTTATGACCCAAGATGTGATCTATCCTGGAGAATGTTCCATGCACACTTGAGAAGAACGTGTAATCTGCTGTTTTTGGATGGAATGTCCTATCAATATCAATTAAGTCTATCTGGTCTATCGTGTCATTTAAAGCTTGTGTTTCCTTATTTATTTTCATTTCAGATGATCTGTCCATTGGGGTGAGTGAGATGTTAAAGTCCCCCACTATTATTGTGTTACTGTCTATTTCCTGTTTTATAGCTGTCAGCAGTTGCCTTATGTATTGAGGTGCTCCTATGTTGGGTGCACATATATTTATAATTTTTATATCTTCTTTTTGGATTGATCCCTTGATCATTATGTAGTGTCCTTCCTTGTCTCTTGTAACATTATTTATTTTAAAGTCTATTTATCTGATGTGAGTATTGCTACTCCAGGTTTCTTTTGATTCCCATTTGCATGGAATATCTCTTTGCACCCCCTCACTTTCAGTCTGAATGTGTCCCTAGGTCTGAAGTGGGTCTTTTGTAGACAGCATATATGTGGGTCTTGTTTTTGTATCCATTCAGCAAGCCTGTGTCTTTTAGTTGGAGCATTTAATCCATTCACGTTTAAGGTAATTATCAATATGTATATTCCTGTGACCATGTTCTTAATTGTTTGGGGTTTGTTTTTGTAGCTCCTTTTCACACTTAGAGAAGTTCCTTTAGCATTTGTTGTAGAGCTGGTTTGGTGGTGCTGAATTCTCTTAGCTTTTGCTTTTCTGTAAAGCTTTTGATTTCTCCATTGAATCTGAATGAGATCCTTGCCAGGTAGAGTAATTTTGGTTGTAGGTTCTTCCCTTTCATCACTTTAAGTATATCATGCCACTCCCTTCTGGCTTGTTTGTAGTTTCTGCTGAGAAATCAGCTGTTCACCTTATGGGAGTTCCCTTGTATGTTATTTGTCATTTTTCCCTTGCTGCTTTCAATAATTTTTCTTTGTCTTTACTTTTTGCCAATTTGATTACTATGTGTCTTGGTGTGTTTCTCCTTGGGTTTATCCTGTGTGGGACTCACTGCGCTTCCTGGACTTGGGTGGCTATTTCCTTTCCCATGTTAGGGAAGTTTTTGACTACAGTCTCTTCAAATATTTTCTCTGCTCCTTTCTCTCTCTCTTTTCCTTCTGGGACCCTTATAATGCGAATGTTCTTGAATTTAATGTTGTCCCAGAGGTCTCTTAGGCTGTCTTCATTTCTTTTCATTCTTTTTTCTTTAGTCTGTTCCACGGCAGTGAATTCCACCATTCTGTCTTCTAGGTCACTTATCCGTTCTCCTGCCTCAGTTATTCTGCTATTGATTCCTTCTAGTGTAGTTTTCATTTCAGTATTGTATTGTTCATCTCTGTTTGTTCTTTAATTCTTCTAGGTCTTTGTTAAACATTTCTTGCATCGTCTCGATCTTTGCCTCCATTCTTTTTCCGAGGTCCTGGATCATCTTCACTATCATTATTCTGAATTCTTTTTCTGGAAAGTTGCCTATCTCCACTTCCTTTGTTGTTTTTCTGGGGTTTTATCTTGTTCCTTTATCTGGTACATAGCCCTCTGCATTTTCATCTCATCTATATTTCTGTGAATGTGGTTTGTGTTCCACAGGCTGCAGGATTGTAGTTCTTCTTGCTTCTGCTGTCTGCCCTCTGGTGGCTGAGGCTATCTAAGAGGCTTGATGGGAGGGACTGGTGGTGGGTAGAGCTGACTGTTGCTTTGGTGGGCAGAGCTCAGTAAAACTTTAATCCACTTGACTGTTGATGGGTGGGGCTGGGTTCCCTCCCTGTTGGTTGTTTGGCCTGAGGCAACCCAACACTGGAGCCTACCTGGGCTCTTTGGTGGGGCTAATGGCGGACTCTGGGAGGGCTCACGCCAAGGATAACTTCCTAGAAGTTCTGTTGCCAGTGTCCTTGTCCTCACAGTGAGACAGAGCCACACACACACACACACACACACACACACACCCCGCCTCTGCAGGAGACCCTCCAACACTAGCAGGTAGGTCTGGTTCGGTCTCCCCTGGGGTCACTGCTCTTTCCCCTGGGTCCTGATGCACATGCTACTTTGTGTGTGCCCCCCAAGAGTGGAGTCTCTGTTTCCCCCAGTCCTGTCGAAGTCCTGCAATCAATTCCCACTAGACTTCAAAGTCTGACTCTCTAGGAATTCCTCCTCCCGTTGCCGGACCCCCAGGGTGGGAAGCCTGACGTGGGGCTCAAAACCTTCACTCCAGTGTGTGGACTTCTGTGGTATAAGTGTTCTCCAGTCTGTGAGTCACCCACCCAGCAGTTATGGGATTTGATTTCACTATGATTGCGCCCCTCCTACCATCTGATTGTGGCTTCTCCTTTGTCTTTGGATGTGGGGTATCTTTTTTGGTGAGTTTCAGTGTCTCCCTGTCAATGATTGTCCAGCAGCTAGTTGTGATTCTGGTGTTCTAGCAAGAGGGAATGAGAGCACATCCTTCTACTCTGCCATCTTGGTTCCTCTTCTAAAATCAACACTTTGAATTGACATTTAACAAGATGCAAAGCAAATCAACAAGTTTGTTTTAAAAGTTCAACCTAATACAAAATTAATCAAATTACAACAGCAAAGCCATATTTTTCTCCAAAGAAAAATTGGCAAAGATTATCAAAAGTTACTCTATGCCAGTTTGGTTAGAGTTGGTTAGATACTTTGTTGAATATGAGTTTATTTGGGTATAACTTTTCTGGAAATAACTTGGCAATTATTGCCATTTATACATAAGGCTTTGTACCTGAAGAACACAGCAGTATTTCTAGTGAGGAAATTTCAAATATGAAAACACTGTCAGAAATTATGAAATATTAAATATTTATTTTAAAAATATATTTAAAATTATGTTTACAAGGCACTCTACATGGAGAATGCTTCTGTTCTCAATTACAAACATGATACAAAATTCTATGTTACCATTTCTTTAAAAAATTATAAAAAGCTGCAGTTAAGTATCAAATGTTAAATGTGTTTACCTCTATGGGTAGGATTATGTATATTTTAAAATACCACATTATAATTCTTTTTTCCCCAAATTTCTGCAATTTTAATTTTAATAACTCTCTTAGGCAGAACATAATACTATTTTAATCCATGCATTGATCACAAATATTTGCTTTTCTCTGTAGTCTGCTTTCTTGTGGAAGCAAATAAAATTGTGTGATATTTACAGATCTAGTTATTTCTGATTATCTTATAATCTGTTCCTCTAGTGATCTCACAAATGCCAAAAAATATGTTCCCTTATGTAGCATATAGTGTTTCAAGATCTGGGATAGTGTTTTCTTTGGCCTTAGTACAATTTTCCACTATTTTATTTTCTGTGTATCAATTGATTTTATCAACTTATATCTAATTCTACTTCTAGGTATTTGGGCATTGTTTTTAATCCTAACAAAGACACAAAAAAATGTTTTCAAGCAATGTGATCCTTGGAATTTTGTTCCTCTCCCAAACCTGCATTGGAGTTGTAGGGAACTCATTGATCACTGCATATGCTTACATTTTCTTCGACACATGTCAGAAGAAGGCCACAGATGATATTCTCATCCATCTGACTTTTTGTAATGGTTATCATAATTTGTAGAGGTATTCCAGAAGTGATGTTTTATTTTGGAATTAAACATATTCTAGATGATGTTGGATGTAAGGCAGTGCTATTCATTATTATAGAGTTGCATGTGGACTTTCTATCTGCTCCACGTGTCTCCTGAGCATCTTCCAAGCCATCACGATCAGTCCCAGCAACTGCATCCTGCTATGGCTCAAACTCAAAGCATCCAGTTTAATTTTATCTTCTTTCCTCTTCTTTTGGACCTTTAACATCTTGCTCAACATCCAGATCATAAGAGGTAGTACGGCATCAAAAAATGTCACTTTTCTTGGGCATGGATTTCCTCTGAAATACTGTACAACATTTGGGCCTCGTGTTGCATTTATGTTGCATTTATAAGAGTTATTCTTACTAATGACATTCTCTTTATGTTCCTTATGGTCTGGACCAGTATTTACATGGTGACTCTCTGACACAGACATCAGAAGAAGGTTCAGGTTTGGCCCAAGAGCAAGAAAACCCAGAAAATCTCCTCAGAGTAGAGAGCCACTCAAACAATCCTTTACCTGGTGACATGTTTTTTTTTTTTTAATTAATTCTTTCCTCATTATGCACATTTCCTTTTCACATCACAAAGATTTTAATCAACAGTGCATCAGTGTCTTTTTCTCATCCTCACTGCTCTGCCCTTTGGTGCTGATCAATAGTGACAGCAGGGTTTTCAAAGTGCTCTGTGCTCTTCCAAAGAGAAGACGGTAGCTTCAAAAGTAGATAACTGATGAATGATATTCAAAATCTTTAAGTTGCATCTAAGGGGTCCAGGAGGAGCAAAATTCTCCTTTATCATGATAAGGAAAATTTCAGCACACAGAATTTTAATAGACACACCTGTTCTCTTATGTCTCTAATTCCTGTAGAGATGTTTTCAGGAGATTTTTCACTCACCAGTGGAATTGAAGGTAAAGTTTGGGAATGGTACAAGCAATAGAGTCTGGGTAGACTCTTTGAGGCAATTGAATGAGACATTTAAAGGTGTGATTATTTTATGTTAATGAAAGACTACCTTAAATCGTTGAATCAATTGTTAGCTTTGGTGTTAAATTTACAAATGCAATGTTTTCTAATCCTACCACATAGTATAAGTGATTTAATTAACAGCTAATGATAATTTAACAGAAAATGATGAAAAATAGAGGTGCAGGCCATATCAATAAAAATTACTGGAAGTTTATGAAAGCTACAGAACAGCCTGTCTTCAGTACTGAGAATTTCAGTACTTCATTATATCTCTTCCTTAAGTCTTCCTTAATCTCACTAAGTGATGTTACCTAGTATTCAGTATAGAAGGGAACATCAGTTCTGGATTTATACCTAAATATGTTTAGTTGTATCATTGTAACTAGCAACTTTTTTCAAAATAATTTTAAAGTATAAATCTTCCCACTTTACCTAGTTCCCTGTTAGCTTTTTTTAACTTTTTTTTTAAACTGAAGTATAGTTAGTTTACAATGTTGTGTTAATTTTAGGTGTACAGCAAAGTGATTCAGTTATACATACGTACATATATACATATATATTATTTTTCAGGTTCTTTTCTATTATAGGTTATTACAAGATACTGAATATGGTTCTTTGTGCTATACAGTAGGTCCTCATTTATCTATTTTATACACAGCAGTCTGTATATGTTAATCCCAAACTCCTAATTTATTCCCCCTCCCCTACCATGCCTCCTCCCTTGCTATTCCCCCAGTAACCACAAGTTTGTTTTCTATGTCTGTGGGTATATTTCTGTTTTGTAAATAAGTTCATTTGTATTGTTTTTTTAGATTCCATATATAAGCGATATCATATGATATTTTGGCCTTTCTGTCTGGCTTACCTCACTTAGTTTAATAATCTCTAGGTCCATCCATGTTGCTGCAAGTGACATTATTTCGTTCTTTTTTATGGCTAATATTCCATTGTCTATATGTACCACATCTTCTTTATCCACTCCTCTGTCAGTGGACATTTAGGTTATTTCCATGTCTTGGCTATTGTAAATAATGCTGTAATGAACATTCGGGTGCATGTATCTTTTCGAATTATAGTTTTCTCTGGATTTATGCCCAGGAGTGGGATTGCAGAATCATATGGTAGCTATTTTTAGGTTTGTTTTTAAGGAACCTCCATACTGTCCTGTATAGTGGCTGTACCAATTTACATTGCCACCAAGAGTGCAAGAGGGTTCCCTTTTCTCCACACCCTCTTCAGCATTTATCGCTTGTAGGTTTTTTGATGATGGCCATTCTGACCCGTGTGAGGTGATACCTCATTGTGGTTTTGATTTGCATTTCTCTAGTAATTGGCGATGTTGAGCATCTTTTCACGTGCCTCTTGGTCATCTGTATGTCTTCTTTGGAGAAATGTCTGTTTAGATCTTCTGCCCATTTTTGATTGGGTTGTTTGGTTTTTTGATATTAAGCTGTATGGGCTGTTTGTATATTTTGGAAATTAATCCCTTGTCGGTTGAATCATTTGCAAATATTTTCTCCCATTCTGTAGGTTGTCTTTTCATTTTGTTTATGGTTTCCTTTGCTGTGCAAAAGCTTTGAAGTTTAATTAGGTCCTATTTGTTTATTTTTGTTTCTATTTCCATTACTCTAGGAGATGGCTCCAAAAATATATTGTTGTGATTTATGTCAGAGTGTTTGGTCTGTCTATGTTTTCCTCTAGGAGTTTTATAGTATTCGGTCTTACATTTAGGTCTTTAATCAATTTTGATTTTGTTTTTGTGTATATGGTGTTAGAGTATGTTCTAATTTCATTCTTTTACATGTAGCTGTCCAGTTTTCCCAGCACCACTCACTGAAGAGACTGTCTTTTCTCCATTGTATATTCTTGCCTTCTTTGTCATAGATTAATTGACCATAAGAGTGTGGGTTTATTTCTGGGGTTTCTATCCTGTTCCATTGATCTATGTGTCTGTTTTTGTGTCAGTACAATAGTGTTTTGATTACTGTAGGTTTGTAATATCGTCTGAAGTCAGGGACCCTGATTCCTCCAGTTCTCTTCTTCTTTCTCAAGACTGTTTTGGCTATTTGGGGTCTTTTGTGTTTCCATACAGATTTTAAAATTTTGTTCCAGTTCTGTGAAAAATACCATTGGTAATTTGATATGCATTGCACTGAATCTGTAGATTGCCTTTGGTAGTACAGTCATTTTAACAATATTGATTCTTCCAATCCTAGAACACAGTATATCTTTCCATCTGTTTGTGTTGTCTTCAGTTTCTTTCATCAGCATCTTATAGTTTTCAGAGTACAGGTCTTTTGCCTCCTTAGGTAAGTTTGTTCCTAGGTATTTTATTCTTTTTGATGTGATGGTAAATGGGATCATGTCTGTAATTTCTCTTTCGACATTTCAATGTCAGTGTATAGAAATGCAGCAGATTTCTATATATTAATTTTGTATCCAGCAACTTTATCATTTCACTGATGAGCTCTAGAAGTTTTCTGGTGGCATCTTTAGGATTTTCTATGTATAGTATCATGTCATCTGCAAACAGTGACAGTTTTACTTCTTTTCCAATTTGGATTCCCTTTATTTCTTTTTCTTCTCTGATTGCCATGGCTAGGACTTCCAAAACTATGTTGAATAAAAGTGGCAAGAGAGGACATCCTTGTCTTGTTCCTGATCTTAAAGGAAATGCTTTCAGCTTTTCACCATTGAGTATAATGTTAGCTTTAAGTTTGTCATATATGGCCTTTATTAGGTTGAGGTAGGAGTTTTTATGATAAATGGGTATTGAATTTTGTCAAAAGCTTTTTCTGCATCTATTGAAATGATCATATGGTTTTTATTCTTCAATTTGTTGATGTGGTGGATCACACTGATTGACTTGTGGATATTGAAAAATCCTTGCATTCCTGGGGTAAATCCCACTTGATTATGGTGTATGATCCTTTTAATGTGTTGTTGGAAGTTTTAAAATCACAGTTTCAATTTTAGTACTTGTGATTGGTCTGTTCATATTTTCTATTTCTTCCTGGTTCAGTCTTGGGAGATTGTGCCTTTCTAAGAATTTGTCCATTTCTTCTAGGTTGTCCATTTTATTGGTATAGAGTTGCTTGTAGTAGCCTCTTATGATCCTGTGTATTTCTGTGGTGTCCGTTGTAACTTCTCCTTTTTCGTTTCTAATTTTATTGATTTCAGCCCTCTCCCTCTTTTTCTTGATGCGTCTCACTAAAGGTTTGTCAATTTTGTTTCTTTTCAAAGAACCAGCTTTTAGTTTTATTAATCTTTGCTATTGTTTTCTTCATTTCTATTTCACTTATTTCAGTTCTGATCTTTATGATTTCTTTCCTTCTACTAACTTTGTGTTTTGTTTGTTCTTTCTCTAGTTCCTTTAGGTGTAAGGTCAGGTTGTTTATTTTTAATTTTTCTTATTTCCTGATGTAAGATTGTACTGCTATGAACTTCCCTCTTAGAACTGTTTTTGCTGCATCCCATAGGTTTTGGATCATCGTGCTTTCATTTTCATTTGTCTCTAGGTATTTTTTGATATCCTCTTTGATTTCTTCAGTGATCCATTGGTTGTTTAGTAGCATACTGTTTAGCCTCCATGTGTTTGTGTTTTAACAGTTTTTTTCTTGTAGTTAATTTCTAATCTCACAGGACTGTGGTTGGAAAAGATGCTTGATATGATTTCAGTTTTCTTAAATTTGTGAAGGCTTGCTTTGTGGTCCAGCATGTGATCAGTTGGGGAGAATGTTCCATGTGCATTAGAGAAGAAAGTGTATTCTGCTGCTTTGGGATGGAGTGCTCTGTAAATATCAATTAAGTCCATGTGGTATAATGTGTCATTTAAGGCCTGTGTTTCCTTACTGATTTTCTGTCTGATCTGTCCATTGATGAAAGTGGGGTGTTAAAGTTCCCCAGTATTACTGTGTTACTGTTGATTTCTCCTTTTATGGTTGTATTTGCCTTATGTATTGAAGTGCTCCTATGTTGTGTGCATATATATTTACAATTGTTATATCTTCTTGGATTGATCCCTTGATCATTATGTAGTGGCCTTCTTTGTCTCTTGTAACAGTCTTTATTTTTTAAAAAATGTTCATTTTCTATTTTGGCTGTGCTGTGTGGCCTGTGGGATCCTAGTTTCCTGACCAAGGATGGAACCCCTGCCCCCTGCGTTGGAAGCATGGGGTCTTAACTACTGGACTGCCAGGATAGTCCCATAACAGTCTTTATTTTAAAGTCTATTTTGTCTGAGTGTTGCTACTCCAGCTTTCTTTTGATTTCTATTTGCATGGACTACCTTTTTCCATACTCTCACTTTCAGTCTGTGTGTGTCCCTTGATCTGAAGTGGGTCTCTTGTAGACAGCATATATACAGATCTTGTTTTTGTATCCATTCAGCCAGTCTATGTCTTTTGGGTGGAGCATTTAATCCATTTACATTTAAGGTAATTATCAATATGTATGTTCTTATTGCCATTTTGTTCATTGTTTTGGATTTGTTTTTGTTGGTGTTTTCTCTTCCCTGCCTCTTGTTCTCTTCTCTTGTGATTTGATGACCAACTTTAGTGTTGTGTTTGGATTCCTTTTTCTTTTTTGTGTGTATCTACTATAGATTTTCAGTTTGTGGTTATCATGAGGTTCTGATATGGCAGTCTGTACATAAACAAGATTGTTTTAAGTTGCTGATCTTTTAGTTTCAAATGCATTTCCAATATCATGCATTTGTGCTCTCCTCACAGTACCTGGTTTTGATATCATATATGTGGGCAGATGATTTCCTACCTTTACTGTATGTTTGTCTTTACTGGTGAGCTCTTCCATTTTTAATTTTTAAATTTATAGTTGTTACCTTTTCTGCCTAGAGACGTTCCTTTGGCATTTGTTGCAAAGCTGGTCTGGTGGTGCTGAATTCTCTTAGCTTTTCCTTGTCTGCAAAACATTTGATTTCTCCAACAAATATGAATGAGAGCCTTGCTGGGTAGAGTATTCTTGGTTGTAGGCTTTTCCCTTTCATTGCTTTAAATATATTGTGCCACTCCCTTCTGGCCTGCAGAGTTTCTGCTGAGAAATCAGCTGATAACCTTGTGGGAGTTCTTTTCTGTGTATTTGTTGTTTTTCCCTTGTTGCTTTTAATATTTTTTCTTTGTCTTTAGTCAGTTTGATTACTGTGTGTCTCAGCCTGTTCATCCTTGGGTTCATCCTGCCTGGGACTCTCTGTGCTTCCTGGACTTGGATGACCGTTTCCTTTCCCATGTAAGGGAAGTCTTCAGCTATTATCTCTTCAAATATTTTCTCAGGTCCTTTCTCTTCTCCTTCTGAGACCCCTATAATGGGAATCTCCAATGTCCCTGTCCCCACAGTGAGCCATAGCTGCACCCCCACCCCCCGCCTCCACAGGGGACCCTCCAACACTAACAGGTAAGTCCAGCCCAATCTCTTACGAGGTCACTGCTTTTTTCTCTGGGTTCTGATGTGCACGAGACCTCATGTGCACCCTCCAAGAGTGGAGTTTCTATTTCCCCCAGTCCTGTGGAATTTCTGCTGTCAAACCCTGCTGGCCTTCAAAGCCAGACTCTGGTGGCTTCTCCTCCTGTTGCCATACTCACAGGCTGGGAAGCCAACGTGGGGCTCAGAACATCACTCCTGTGGGAGAACTTTTGTGGTGTAATTATCTTCCAGTTTGTGGGTTGCCCACCTGGCGTGTATGGGATTTGATTTTATCGTGATTGCGCCCCTCCGACCATCTTATCGTGGCTTCCTCTTTGTCTTTGGACGTAGGGTATCTTTTCTGGTAGGTTCCAGCGTTTTTTTTTTTGTCAATGGTTGTTCAGCAGTTCGTTGTGATTTTGGTGTTTCCATAAGAAGGGGTGAGCTCACATCCTTCTACTCTGCCATCTTTCCTCCTCCTCAATCATAAATTCTTGCAACTTTGTATGAATGTTTACAATGTTCAAAATGCTTAGAAAAATTTTTGCGCTCATTCAATACAAAATAAGAAAGGAGAAATAATGGAATAAGAACAGGAGTAAGAACAAAGACGATAAATAGAAAAAGAACTTCAAGTATGAAATAAAACCAAAGGAAGTAAAGATAAACCAGAGATCAATGAAATACAAAATGAACAGAAAATCAAAGAAAAGTAGGCTCTTTAAAACTTTAGTAAAATGTATAAGACTAGCAAGATTGATTGAGAAAAACAAAAACATTACTAATATCTATCAGGAATAAAACAAGAACCATTAATTATTCTACAGAAACTAAAAAAAACAAGAGTAATCTGAACAACTCCATGTCATTAAATCCAACAACTTAAATAAATTCTGTGAAAACCCAACTTATGAAAACTGAGAGAAGATGAAAAAGAAATCTGAATTGGCCTATAAGAAATACTGCTTTTATAAACTTCCTACAAGTACAATTCTAGGATAAGATCCTTTTACCAGTGAAATCTATCTTATAAAAACTCTTTCATGAAATAGATGAGAAAGTATTTTAACTTACTTTATGAGGTCAGTGTCACTCTAAAAACAAAGCTGGATGCTGAAATTTACAAGACATTGTTAAGAGAAATTAAAGACAATCTAAATAAGTGGAGAAATATACCAGGGTTACCTATTGGAAGACTCAATACTGTTAAGATGTCAATACTCTTCAAACTGGTTTACTGATTCAATGAATGAAATCCGAACAGCCTTTCTAATAAAAATTGGCAAGCCTGTTCTAAAAATTGTATGGAAAATTTAAAATCTCAGCATTGTCAAAAGA
Source organism: Aethalodelphis obliquidens (assembly GCF_003676395.1). Lineage (NCBI taxonomy): Eukaryota > Metazoa > Chordata > Mammalia > Artiodactyla > Delphinidae > Aethalodelphis > Aethalodelphis obliquidens. The sequence goes on along the minus strand of NW_020837981.1, from coordinate 5,936,057 downwards.
ATCTTTAAAAGTCAAAGGTCTTACACCACCTGATTTCCAGTCTTTTAAGTTTGCTGGAATCAAGTCAGTCTGGTTTACTTGTAAGCATAGACATATGGATTAATGTAATATAATACAAAGCCCAGAAATACACATGGCCAGTTGATTTTGACAGTGTCACCAAAGTAATTCAGCAGGAAAATTCTTTTCAATTACCTGTTAACTAGATATCCATTTGAGAAAAAAAAATTAGCTTTCACCATATTTCAAACTGTAAACAAATTAATTTGAGATGGATCATAAAATTAAATGTAAAGGCTAAAACAACATATTGTAGAATTAAACATAAAAGGATATTTTTGTGACCTTGGAGTACTCAAAGAATTTTTTTTAGCAGGATGCTAATCTACTAACAATAAAGAAAATCTGCATAAATTTACTTTATCAAGATTTAAAATTTGATAAAATACAATGTTAATAAAATGAAAAGACTGTTAATAAAATGAAAAGACAAGCCACTGACTAGGAGAAAATATTTGTGATATATACATCTTTATAAGGGCATGTATTCAGAATATATAATTACTACTTCAAATCAGTACTAAATAGGTAAAACCAGTGAAACATTATAATTTGAACACATACTTCATGAATAAGATATCAAACTGCTAATATGCACATGGAAAGTTCTCAACGTTATTAGGAAAAGTGAAAATAAAACCACACTGAAATTCTGCTGCCTGCTTATAGAATAGCCCAGATTAGAAAGACTGACAATACCAAGTGTTGATGATGGTGTAGAGCATCTGGGGCTCCCATACATTTCTTTTGAGAGTATGAAGTGTTACAACCACTCTGAAAAACCTTACAAGAAACTACCCCAAAGTTAAATGTACACTTTCACTATGAACCTGTGAAGACGCCTATAAAAAATGAAAATGTGAAAAGACTGTACATCATTCATAACACCTTTGTTCATAATACTGCACACTGGAAAAAACCTCAATGTCCATCAACAGATGAATGGGTAAGCAAATTGTGCAGAATACTCCAAAAGCAATGAATACAGGTAAATATATCAGTTTACATGAATAGAAGCCTTGCACACAAAGAACAATGCAAGATTCTATTTGCATAAAGTTTAAGTACAGGCTAAATAAATCTGGTGGTGATAAAAATCATAACAGTGGGCGGAATATCTAAATAGACACTTCTCCAAAGAAGACATACAGATGGCCAGAAAGCACATGAAAAGATGCTCAACATCACTAGTTATTAGAGAAATGCAAATCAAAACTACAATGAGGTATCACCTCACACTGGTCAGAATGGCCATCATCAAAAAATCTACTAACAATATATGCTGGAAAGCGTATGGAGAAAAGGGAACCCTCCGACACTATTGGTGAAATCTAAATTGGTACAGCCATTATGGAGAACAGTATGGAGGTTCCTTAAAAAACTAAATATAGAACTACTATATAATCCAGCAATCCCACTCCTGGGCATATATCTGGAGAAAACCATAATTTGAAAAGATACCTGCAACCCAATGTTCATTGCAGCATTATTTACAATAGCCAAGATGTGGAAGCAACCTAAATGTCCATCAACAGAGGAGTGGATAAAGAAGATGTGGTACATATATACAATGGAATATTACTCAGCCATAAAAAAGAATGAAATAATGTCATTTGCAGCAACATGGATGGACGTAGAGATTGTCATACTGAGTGAAGTAAATCACAGAGAAAGACAAATATCATATGATATCACTTATATCTGAAAACTGAAACAAACGAACTTATTTACAAAACAGAAATAGAGTCACAGATGTAGAAAACAAACCTATGGTTACCAAGAGGAAAGCAGGGAGGAGGGATAAATTGGAAGACTAGGATTGACATATATACTCTACTATATATAAAATAGATAACTAATAAAGACCTCTACTGTATAGCACAGGGAACTCTACTCAATACTCTGTAATGACCTATATGGGAAAAGAATAACTGATTCACTTTATACCTCTATACCTGAAACTAACACAACATTGTAAATCAACTATATTCCAATAAAATCATAACAGTGGTTGCCCTGGATGGGGAATTAACTGGAAAAGGTTAAGGAAACTTTGAGGTGATAAAAATTGTTCTAATTATTGATCCTGACCTTCTTACATAAGTGTACATATATGTCAAAACAAACTTTGGTTAAATATATTCATTTTATTGTATGTAAATTGTATCTTAATTTGGAAAGGGCAAAAAGAAAGAATATTTATTAAAAAATAAAAAGATAATACTTTATACCTATTAGATTTGCAAAAATAAGAAATCTGTAGTACCCCATGTTGGTAGACATTTGGGGATATAGGAATCCTCATATACTTTTGGTGGAAATGTAGATTGGTATAGACATTCTGCAATGCAAACTAGCGCTACTTAGTCAAATTGAGTATAAATAGAAATCATGACCTGACATCTCTAATCCAGGGGAAAATATGCAATAACAGAAGTAAAAATATTCACTGGAGGGAATGAATGGAAATAGCAGAGGAAAGAGTCAATTAACTTGCAGGTGGTTTACTAAGAATTATCCAATCTGAACAAACAGTAAAAAGACTAAAAAAAAAGTGAACAGAGCCTAAGGGACACATGGTCAATTATCAAAAGTCTAATATTCATGTCATTGGAGTCACAGAAGGAGAGGAACAATACTAATGCAGACAAAAAATACTTGAAGAAAGACGACTTCTGATTTCAAAACCACCATGTAAAGAATTTGGAAGTAACCACAAGAAAAAAAGGCAGTCAAACTGAAAATCAACAACTTCCTTGTACCCATCAGAGAACTGAGTATTCAGAGAAACCAGAATCTCAATCTTGACAGAAAGTTAGATCCAGAGTTACAGCCAAGATATGCTTACTTGGAGCATATCTATGCAGCATATTTATTACTGGAATTATAAACTGGTAGGAACACTTAAATGATAATGTCGAGGAATTTCTGGAGCTGTGTGTGAGCTAAAATGAGAGTGAGAAAACTCCTAGATGCCATAGTCTTAGGCAAGATCCCACATAGTCATGGGCTGTACCTTAGGGAAATGCATCAGGTTTTCAGGGTAAAGACCAGAGAAAGATCCTCTCATGGCTCTGGAAAGTGATATATACCCAGAATCTTCTCCATACAAAGGTCTATACTCCAGGGTAAACGACTTTGCCAGAACTTTATCCCAATTGAGAAAAAGGTATTTTCTCACTCTAGATGCTAGTATCCCTATCTCACCTACGGGGTAGAGGGCTATACAGGAAGAAATGCTTGTGAAGGTCACCAACACAAAAGAAAGGATTTAATTAGATAATAGGGTGCCTCCCCCCCATTCATCTTACCACCACATCACAACAGGGCTTCAGTATAACAATAGTGGATTACAGCTGAAAGAGCTGCAAAAAACTGACACTTTTTAAAGAGGGGTACTTGAAGAAGCTCAAAGTCAAGAGGGGAGACAGAAAAAAAAACACTGGGTGAATTTGGAGTTTGTGGAACCTAAGGCTGCAGGAAACATGAACAAAGCCAAACTCTTAGACAGTTTAACATAATTAACATAAATCAGGTGTGAGAACTTATCAGTTTCTATTATCTGATAGAACATGTTTGTCTTTCAACCAAATGTAACAGGGCATACCAGCTGAAGAGACAAAGCAAGCAACACAAGATTCAGTTATGACACAGGTCTTATAACCATAAGGCATGAAACAATTATGATTAAAGAGAATGATGTCAGCAAGATGTCAGACCAGGAGGTCCTAACACTCATACTCCCATGAAAACAATATAACTATGTAGGTCAAAAAATACCTCTTGTATGTCAAAAATCTCTCTTGGAGAGCTCTGGATTACAATTAAAAAGCTGCAACAGACCAATGAAGCACAAAAATTGAGGATAGTTATACAAAAAGTGTAGGAAGCACTCTACTAGCATCAATGCTGGTATTGCTCAGTGCCATGAGGGATTCCCCTCAGCCACTACTTCCTCATTTGAGGGAAAAGGAGAGCAGGAGGACTGAAAGAGCCTTCATGACATAGGCCTCCAGTAACCCATGGCATCACCGTGGACACCCACAGCTTTTGCCACTGAGGACTCCCATAAGCCTTCACGATACTGACCTGAGCCAATGTAATTCCCTGTAGTCCTCACTGGGGCACTCTCCTGAGAGCTGGAGCCACTACTGTGCATACCTGGGGCCTGGGCCACCACAACCATCCACTCCAGTCCTAGTGCTGCCTAGTGCTGCATGTGCCCAGACCCCAGTGCAAAGACAGATCCCTTCCACAGTGACTTCCCTGTGCAGGGACAAGGAGAAAAGGAGACTCTCAGTGTCCTTTGCCACCAAGGACTTAAAAGCCCTAGTCATCACCATGGACACCCTCAGCTTCCCTCAGTCAGGACCAGTGAAGTCTTTGCCAGTGCTGATGCCAGCTGATGGAGATGCCCAGAGTCTAACTGCTGCACCTCCCCAGGAGTGAGAGTCACCAATGTGCCCCCTTTGGGCCTGGAGCTGCTGCACCCCATGCATCTGGTTCCCTCACACCCAATCATAAGTGAAGGTCTTTCTGCACTGAAACTGGACCATAATGTCTGTATGAGGGGGCCCTCCCTTCAAATGCATGGACACAAGTAACACACACACACACACATCAGGGAAATATGACACTACCAAAAAAACACATTAAGTTTCCACTGACTGACCCCAAAGAAATGGAGATCTATAAACTGCTTTGCAAAACCTTCAGAATAACTGTTTTAAAGGAGCTCAGTAAATTTTAAGAAAACAGACTGCTCGATGGAATCAGGAAAACAATGTGAACCAAATGAGAAATTCAAAGAGAAGTTATAACATGAACTAAACAGAAATTCTGAAGCTGAAGAATACAATAAATAAAATGAAAAATGCAACAGATTCAACAGCAGACTCAATCAAGCAGAAGAAAAAAATCTGTGAACTCAAAGACAAGTCATTTGAAATCATCCAAGCAGAGGAGAAAAGAGAATAAAGAAAAGAAAAACTGCTGCACATTATGGGAGTCCCAGAGAGAGAAAAAGGAGATGTTTATTTAAAGGGAAAACGGTTGAACATTTTCCAAATCTTGGGAGGAAAAATGGACAACCAGACTAATGAAGCTCAAATGACCCCAAATAGAATCAACCCAAAGAAGATTACATGGAGACATATTAGAATCAAATTGTCAAAAGTCAAGGACAGAGAATTTTGAAAGTAGTAATAGAAAAGCTACATATCATATATAGGAGAACCCCCATAATACTATCAGCAAATTTTTCAGCAAAACCTTGCAGTCTAGGAGAAAGTGGCATGATATACTCAAAGTACTGAAAGAAAAAATTTTCAACCAAGAAGACTATACCCAGAAAATAATCTTTTCAAAGGAAAGAGATAATGTCTTTCTCAGACAAATAAAAATTGAGGGAATTCATCACCCCTAGACCTGCTGGCAAGAAAGGAACAAAGGAACAACAAAACAGTAGCAAAAAAAAGTAAGAAAATAATGAACAAAATGAAAGAAATAAGTCCATATCGATCAATAATTATTTAATGTAAATGGATTAAATTCTCCAATCTAAACAAAGAATGGCTGAATGGGTTTTAAAAAAAAAAAAACCCACAAGAGCCAACTATATGCTTCCTATAAGAAACTCACTTTAGCTTAAAGGACACATCCAGGAGAAAGCAAAGGAACGTAAAAAGTTATTCCAAGCAAATGTTAATAAGAGAGAGCAGGGTAGTCATAATTATATTGGATAAAATAGAGTATGAGTCAAAAACTGTCACAAGAGACAAAGAAGGTCATTATATTTATGATAATGGGGCCAATTCATCATGAGGGTATAAACACCAAATAGCTGAGTACCAAAATATATAAATATTAACAGAACGGAAGGGAGAAATAGGCAGCAATACAATAATAGTAGGGGACTTTAAATATGTCAGTTTCAACAATGGATAGATCATCCAGACAGAATAATGAGGAAAAAAATGGACCTGAGCAACACCATAGACAAAATGGACCTAACAGACTATACAGAACATGCATGCAACAATATCAGAATACACATAATCAAGCACACACAGGACATTCTCCAGCACAGATCATATGTGAAGCCATAAAATAAGTCTTAACACATTTCAAAAGATTTATATTATACAGAATAACTACAATGGTATGAAACTAGAAATGAATAACAAGGAAAAACTGAAAATTCACAGTAGGTTAAAATTGAACAGCATCCTCTTGAACAACCACTGGGTTAGAGAAAAATCAAAAGGGAAATTGAAATTGAAAATCAAAAGGGAAAATCAAAAGGAAATTGTCATGAATGAGAATGAAAACACAACATACCAAAACTTATAGAATGCAACAAAAACAATTCTAAGAGGAAAGTTTATAATGATAGACACTTACATTAAGAAAAAACCCAAATACTTTTACTAAAAAACAAAAACTTTACACCTTAAGAAACTAGAAAAATATAAACTAAGACCAAAATTAGCAGAAGGTAGGAGATAATAGAGGAGAAATAGATGAAATAAAGACTAGAAAAGGTCAACAAAATTTAAAGTTGGCTTTTTAAAAAGATAGACAAAAATAACATTTAGCTGGACTAACTAAAAAGAATACTCAAAATTATAAACAAAAGGAGAAAATAAAACTGATACCACAGAAATACAGAGGGTCATAAGGGACTACAATAAAAAATATATTCCAACAAATTGAAATAATTTATTGAAATGGACAATGAGGAAATGGATAAATTCCTGGAAACCTAATACTGAGTCATGAAAAATAAGTCTGAACAGACCAATAAAGAATAAGGAGGTTGAATCATTAGTCAAAAATCTCCCAACAAAGAAAAATCCCAGGGCCAGATGGCTAGAGTGGTGAGTTCTACCAAACATTTAAAGAAGAATTAATACCAATCCTTTTCAAAGTCTTCAAAAATTGAGGAGGAACTCTTCCACAATCACGTTAAGAGGCCTGCATTACCCTGAGACCAAAGCCGTATAATGACAAGAAAGGAAAATTATAGGCCCTAATGAACATAGACACAAAAATCTCCCAAATACTAGCAAACCTAATTCAGCAGCACATTAAAAGGATCATATACCATGATCAAGTGGGATTCATGCCTGGAACGCAAGGATGGATTGACATTTGTAAGTAAATGTTAACAGAATGAAGAATATATTATAACAATAGATGCAGATGAAGCATTTGACAAAATGCAAGATCCTTTAATGATACAAACTCTGAAGAAATTAGGCATATAAGGAGTGTACCTCAACATAATCAAGGTTTTGTATAACAAGCCTACAGCTAACATTATACTTGACAGTGAAAAGCTGAAAGCTTTTCCTCTAAGATCATGAACAAGATAAGATGCTCACTCTAGCCACTTCTGTTCAATATGGTACTGGAAGTCCTAGCTAGATAAGTTAGGCAAGACAAAAGGAATAAAAGGCGTTCAAATCAGAACGGAAGAATTAAAACTGTTTGCAGATGACATGATCGTTTATGAAGAAAAAACCCAACACTCCACCAAAAACAGATATAATGAATCAATTTGGTAAAGTTGCAGAATAGAAAATCAATATACAGAAATAAGTTGTGTTTCTATACACTAAAATGTACGTTATAAAAAATAATTTAAGAAATCTTTCTCAGTTACGAAAACTTTAAATAGAATAAACTACATAGGAATAAATTTAACCAAGGAGGTGAAAGATCTGTAAACTGGAAACTATACAACGTTTTAGGAGGATACAAGTAAATGAAAAGTTATCCTGAGTTCTTGGATTGACAGAATTAATATTGTTAAAACGTCCCTGCTATCCAAAAGTGATTTACAAATCAAAGCAATCCCTTTCAATATTACAATGGCATTTTTCACATCCATAGAAAAATCCTAAATCTTTATATGAAACTGTAAAACACTCCAAATAGCCAAAGCAAGCTTGAGAAAGAACGAAAGTCAGGGGCGTCACACTTCCTGATTTCAAATTATATTGCAAAGCTATAGTAATTTTTTTAACCTATTTTTTAAAAAATTGAAGTATAATTGATTTACAATGTTGTGTTAGTTTCAGGTGTGTAACAAAGCTATAGAAATTTTTTAAAAGTGTGCTACTGTCATAAAAATAGTCACATAGACCACTGGAACAGAATAGAGAGCCTAGAAATAAACCCTTACATATATGGTCAACTATTCTTTCACAAGGGTGCTGAGAATACACAATGGGGACAGGATAGTCTCTTCAATAAACAGTGTTGGAAAGACTGGATATCCACATACAAAAGAATGAAAGTGGACACTTAACTTACACCATTCACAAAATCATCTGAAATGGATTAAAGGCTTAAAACATAAGAGCTGAACCATAAAACTCCTAGGAAAAACATACAGAAAAATCTCCTTGACGTTGGTTTTGGCTATGATTTTTTGGTTATGTTGCTAAACTCTCAGGCAAAGAAAGCAAAAATAAAGTGGGACTACATTAAACTAGAAATATTCTGCACAGCAAAAGAAATAATCAAAAAAGGGAAAGAAAGGCTTCCCTGGTGGCGCAGTGGTTGAGAGTCCGCCTGCCGATGCAGGGGACACGGGTTCGTGCCCTGGTCCGGGAAGATCCCACATGCCGCGGAGCGGCTGGGCCCGTGAGCCATGGCCGCAGAGCCTGCGCGTCTGGAGCCCGTGCTCCGCAACGGGAGAGGCCACAACAGTGAGAGGCCCGCGTACCGCAAAAATAAATAAATAAAAGGAAAAGGCAATCTATGGAATGGGAGAAAATGTTTGCAAACAATGTATCTGATAAGGGGTTAATATCCAAAATACGTAATGAACTCATACAACTCAACAGCTAAACGAAAGAAAACATTTAACCCAGTTTAAAAATGGGCAAAAGACCTCAGTAGGTATTTCTCAGAGGAGACATACAAATGGACAGCAGATATGTGAAAAGATACTCAACATCACTAATCAACAGGAACACACACACAAACAGGAGATCAACTCACACCTGTTAGAATGGCTATTATCAAAAAGCAAAGATAATGATGGTGGTGGACAGGCAACCTTTGCATACTGTTTGTGGAAATGTAAATTAGTAAACCTTTAGGAAAAAACAGTTTCTTCAAAACATTAAAAAAAACTGTTACATGATCTATCAACATCACTTCTGGGTATTTAAAAGAATTGAAGTCAGGATCTTGAAGAGATATCTGTACTCCCATGTTCATTGCATCATTATTCACAATAGCCAAGACAGAGACTACTTAAATTCTCATTGATAATTGGATAAAGAAATGTAGTGTATACATAAAATGGATTATTAAGCCTAAAAAAACCAGGAGAATCCTGCCATTTGCAACAACTTGGATGGAACTGGAGGGCATGATGCTAAGTGAAAATAAGCCAGGTACAGAAAGACAAATGCTGCATGATCTTAGTTATAAATGGAATCTAAAATAGTAAAACACGAAAGAAACAGAGTCGAATCGTCGTTGCCAGGGAATAGGGATAGTGAGAAATGAGGAGCTGAGGTGATGGTTAAAAGGTACAAAGTTTCGGGCTTCCCTGGCGGCGCAGTGGTTGGGAGTCCGCCTGCCGATGCAGGGGACGCGGGTTTGTGCCCCGGTCTGGGAGGGTCCCACGTGCCGCGGAGCGGCTGGACCCGTGGGCCGTGGCCGCTGGGCCTGCGCGTCCGGAGCCTGTGCTCCGCGGCGGGAGAGGCCACAGCAGTGGGAGGCCCGCGTACCGCAAAAGAGAGAAAAAAAAAAAGAAAAGGTACAAAGTTTCACATATATAAGTTCTGGAGACCTAACAGCGTTTAAGCTAACAGTACTGTATTGTATACTTCAAACTCGCTAAGAAGTAGATCTTATGATAAGTGTTCTTACCCTAAAAAAAAAAAAAAAAAAGTGTGGGGAAGGAAACTTTGGGAGGTGATGGATGTTTATATACTTGATGGTGGTGATAGTTTCATGGACGTATACTTATCTCCAATCTTATTTCATTGAATACATTGAATATATAATTACATGTCAAACATACCTAAATAAAGTGCTTTAAAAGAACCCAAAATGTTGGCAAAAAGTAAACAACGAGAAGATTTTCCATCATGCAGCTCCTCAACACACAACTTACACAAACATCTCTCTTTAATAGAGAGGCCTCAAATTTTCCATTAAAAACGTTTATTACAACCTGCTTAGAGGCCTCCCACCCACAGGACTTGCTGTGCTGTACAGCATCATTTAAACAAGCCCCAGCTGAAAACTAAGTTTGGAGAGTTACCTACTGGTTCCAGAGGACATTACTTAAAAAAAAATTTTTTAACATCTTTATTGGAGTATAATTGCTTTACAATGTCGTGTTAGTTTCTGCTGTATAACAAAGTAAATCAGCTATACGTATACATATATCCCCATATCCCCTCCTCCTTGCGTCCCTCTCCTACCCTCCCTATCCCACCCCTCTAGGTGGTCACAAAGCACCAAGCGGATCTCCCTGTGCTATACAGCTGCTTCCCACTAGCTAGCTATTTTACATTTGGTAGAATATATATGTCAATGCCACTCTCTGACTTCGTCCCAGCTTACCCTTCCCCCTCCCAGAGGACATTACTTTTATTTAAACTAACAATGTTTCCTTTAGTTAAAGCAGGGGCTAATTCTGGTACTTAAACACACACAAACACACCCACACGCACCCCTAGCATTACTGTAATCTAATGAAATACACTTAGTCCCTGGTGTAATTAGTCCTATCCCCAACTGATTCTGGATGTTTCCTTGTATTCATCTTAGTACATGTAACTTGAGTTTCTCAGTTCTCTGGGGCAAAAGTATACACACCATGTTATTTTTCTAATTTTCTGGAGCCCGTGTGCCACAACTACTGAAGCTCACGTGCCTAGAGCCCAAGCTCTGCGACAACAGAAGCCACTGCAATGAGAAGCCCACGTACCACAACGAAGAGTAGACCCCACTCGCCACAACTAGAGAAAGCCTATGCGCAGCAACGAAGACCCAACAACGAAGACCCAATGCAGCCAAAAATAAGCAAATAAATTAATTTTTTAAAAGTTGGTATTCTACATACAGAGAACAGGATGTGATCAACATTTTAAAGTTTATAAAAATACAAGTTTAATTTCATAAACCATATTTTATATTTTCTTAAAAATTTAAACTTGTTACATTTTCCTTTCATTGATGGCTTTTCTTTTTGCTTCCCTTTTTCTTTCCGTGTTACATTATGGACTGTTAGTGGTTGGTATCAATACCTAGTTCACTGATAGTTACCCTTTCTGATATACATATATCACACCCTGTGTGCAATTCAGCATGACATTAGGTGTATCCATACGGTAAAAATAGATTCCATTAGAGTTTGAAGGTTTCCACATGGCATAAATAGAAGGCATGGGCTCACACCACAAATCTGAATAGATATCAACTGAAGTCTTTCTAATAATCTTACCCTTTTCTTTAAAACAGGCTCACTCCCGAGAAGATCCTGATGAAGGAAGATTGTTTTGAAGCTTAACCAAAGAGCACTCTGCAGCATTATTTCACAGAACCCCTACCCTGGGCTCTCTACCAGAGAATGACTGGTCAAAGAAATTGGCATTCCAAAGGACTAATGTCAGCATCATGTGGCATAAATCACTTTCCCTCTCCTTTTTTAAGCAAAAAATTAAATGTCCATAACGAAACAAAAGTGCCTCCACACATTACACCAATGGATCCTGGAGGTTTCTAGCCAAGCTGTGCATCCAAAAATAAATAAGACCTCAGAAAGGGCTGTGGATCCAGAGGAGCTGTCAAACCTGCCCTACCCCAGCTCACCAAGCAGCCAGGAAAAAAAAATGTAACCTACAAAGGAACCCCTATTAGGCTATCAGTGGATTTCTCAGCAGAAATTCTACATACCAGGGGAGAGTGAAATGACATATTCAAAGAGCTGAAAATGAACATTTTCACCCAGGAATACTTTATCTGGCCAAATTATCCTTGATATATGGAGAAATAAAGGTTTTCCTAAACAAAAGCTAAGCAAGTTCAGCAACATTAGATTTGCCATGCAAGAAATTCCAAAAGGAGTTCCTTGAATTGAAATAAAAATATGCTAATTAATAACATGAAAACATAGGAAAGTACACAACAATCTGATAAAGGTAAAATATAGAGAGAATCTGAAAACTGTTTTTCTATATTAGAATGGTATCTTAAGTATATAGGTTAAAAAAGTATTAACTAGTTATTATAATTTGTTAACAAATATACAACATAAAGAGGCAAATTTTGATATCAATTATATAAATGGAGAGGAGTAAAAGGATGGAGACTTTATAGGTGAATAAAGATAAAACTACATTTTATGCTGATAGCAATTTATCAAGGAGATGTTTTATATAAACCCTCATGGTGACCAAAAGCAAAAATGTACAGTAGATTCATGAAACGCAGAAAAACAGGGAGGCAGAGCATACCACCATGGGAAACCACCAATGTATAAATGTAGGCAGAAACAGAGGGGAAAAGAAACAAGAGATGTGAACCAACCAGAAGAAAAACAATAAGATGGCAGTAGTTAGTCCTTACATATCAAAATCAGTCTAAATATAAATGGATTCAATTTATCAACCAAAAGTCACAGATTGGCTGGCTGAATGAAAAAGAAGGGAGAAATAGAAAACAATATAACAATAGTAGGGGAGGGAATTCCCTGGCAGTCCAGTGGTTAGGCCTCCACGCTCCACTGCAGACGGTATGGGTTCCATCCCTGGTCAGGGAAATAAGATCCCACAAGCTGTGTGGTGCGGGCAGAAAACAAACACAAAAACCCAAAGAAACAAACACAATAGTAGGGGACTTCTGTACTGCACTGTCAGCAATGGATAGATCAGACAGAAAATTAACAAGAAAACGTTGGAGTTGAACCACACTTTAGACCAAGTGAACATAACAGACATATATAGAGCATTCCATCCAACGGTAGCAAAATACACACACTTCTCAATTGTACATGTAACATTCTCCAGGGTAGAGCATATGATAGGACACAAAACAAATCTTAGCAAATTTAAGAAGTTTGAAATTATAAAGAGACCTTCAAGATGGTGAAGGAGTAAGCCATGGAGATCACTTTCCTCCCCACAAATACATCAGAAATACATCTACATGTGGAAAAACTACAGAACACCTACTGAATGCTGGCAGAAGACCCACACTTCCCAAAAAGCAAGAAACTCCCCACATACATGGGTAGGGCAAAAGAAAAAACGGAGACAAAAGAATAGGGACAGGACCTGCACCTCTGGGAGGGAGCTGTGAAGGAGGAAAAGTTTCCACACACTATGAAGCCCCTTCACTGGCGGAGATGGAGGGTGGTGGGGGGGAAGCTTCGGAGCCATGGAGGACAGCGCAGCAACAGGGGGGCAGAGGGCAAAGCAGAGAGATTCCTGCACAGAGGATCGGTACCAATGAGCACTCACCAGCCCGAGAAGCTTGTCTGCTCACCCACCGGGGCGGGTGGGGGCTGAGAGCTGAGGCTTCGGCTTCGGAGGTCAGATGCCAGGGAGAGGACTGGGGTTGGCTGCATGAACACAGCCTGAAGAGGGCTAGTGCGCCACAGCTAGCTGGGAGGGTGTCTGGGAAAAAGTCTGGACCTGCCTAAGAGGCAACAGACCGTTGTTTCGGGGTGCACAAGGAGAGGGGATTCAGAGCACCACCTAAACAAGTTCCAGAGACGGGCACGAGCCATGGCTATCAGTGTGGACACCGGAGATGGGCCTGAGACGCTAAGGCTCCTCCTGCAGCCACAAAGAAGCCTGTGTGCAAGCACAGGTCACTATCCACACCTCCCCTCCCAGGAGCCTATGCAGCCCGCCACTGCCAGGGTCCCAGGATCCAGGGACAACGTCCCCCAGAGAACACACGGCGCACCTCATGCTGTTGCAATGTCATGCCGGCCTCTGCCGCCACAGACTCGCCCCGCATTCCATACCCATCCCTCCCCCTGGCCTGAGTGAGCCAGGGCCCCCGAATCAGCTGCTACTTTAACCCTGTCCTGTCTGAGGGGTGAACAGATGCCCCCAGGTGGCCTACATGCAGAGGTGGGGCCAAATCCAAAGCTGAACCGCGGGGCTGTGCGAACAAAGAAGAGAAACGGAAATCTCTCCCAGCTGCCTCACAAGCAGTGGATTAAATCTCCACAATCAACTTGATGTACCCTGCATCTGTGGAACACCTGAATAGACAACGAATCATCCCAAATTGAGGTGGTGGACTTTGGGAGCAACTGTAGACTTGGGGTTTGCTTTCTGCATCTAATTTGTTTCTGGTTTTATGTTTATCTTAGTTTAGTATTTAGAGTTTATTATCATTGGTAGATTTGTTTATTGATTTGGTTGCTCTATTCCTTTTTTTAAAAAATATATATATATATTTTCCTTTTTCTCTTTTTGTGAGTGTGTATATGTATGCTTCTTTGTGTGATTCTGTCTGTATAGCTTTACTTTTACCATTTGTCCTAGGGTTCCGTCTGTCCATTTTTTATTACTTTTTAATTTACTTTTAATAGTTTTTATTTTAATAACTGTATTATTTTCTTTCTTTCTTTTTTTCTCCCTTTTCTTCTGAGCCATGTGGCTAACAGGGTCTTGGTGCTCTGACCGGCTGTCAGGCCTGTGCCTCTGAGGTGGGAGAGCTGAGTTCAGGACATTGGTCCACCAGAGACCTCCTGGCTCCATGTAATATCAAACAATGAAAGCTCTCCCAGAGATCTCCATCTCAACGCTAAGACCCAGATCCACTCAATAACCAGCAAGCTACAGTGCTGGAAACCCTATGCCAAACAACTAGCAAGACAGGGGCACAACCCCACCCATTAGCAGAGAGGCTGCCTAAAATCATAATAAGGTCACAGACACCCCAAAACACACCACCAGACATGGTCCTGCCCACCAGAAAGACAAGATCCAGCCTCATCCACCATAACACAGGCACCAGTCCCCTCCACCAGGAAACCTACACAACCCAGTGAACCAAACTTAGCCACTGGGGGCAGACACCAAAAACAACGGGAACTATGAGCTTGCAGCCTGCAAAAAGGAGGCCCCAAACACAGTAATTGAAGCAAAATGAGAAGACAGATAAACACACAGCAGATGAAGGAGCAAGGTAAAAACCCACCAGATCAAACAAAGAGGAAATAGGCAGTCTACCTGAAAAAGAATTCAGAGTAATGATAGTAAAGATGATCCAAAATCTTGGAAATACAATGGAAAAAATACAAGAAACATTTAACAGGGACCTAGAAGAACGAAAGAGCAAACAATGATGAACAACACAATAAATGAAATTAAAAATTCTCTAGAAGGAATCAATAGCAGAATAACTGAGGCAGAAGAACGGATAAGATACCTGGAAGATAAAATAGTGGAAATAACTACCACAGAGCAGAGTAAAGAAAAAAGAATGAAAAGAATTGAAGACAGTCTCAGAGACCTCTGGGACAACATTAAACACACCAACATTCGAATTATACGGGTTCCAGAAGAAGAAGAGAAAGAGACTGAGAAAATATGTGAAGTGACTATAGTTGAAAACTTCCTTAATATGGGAAAGGAAATAGTCAATCAAATCCAGGAAATGCAGAGAGTCCCATACAGGATAAATCCAAGGAGAAGCATACCAAGACACATATTAATCACACTATCAAAAATTAAATACAAAGAAAAAATATTAAAAGGGAAAAACAACAAATAACATACAAAGGAATCCCCATAAGGTTAACAGCTGATCATTCAGCAGAAACTCTGCAAGCCACAAGGGGGTGGCAGGATGTATTTAAAGTGATGAAAGGGAAAAACCTACAACCAAGATTACTCTACCCAGCAAGGATCTCATTCAGATTTGACAGAGAAATTAAAACCTTTACAGACAAGCAAAAGCTAAGAGAATTCAGCACCACCAAACCAGCTTTATAACAAATACTAAAGGAACTTCTCTAGGCAGAAAACACAAGGAAAAGACCTACAATAACAGACCCAAAACAATTAAGAAAATGGCAACAGGAACATACATATTGATAATTACCTTAAATGTAAATGGATTAAGTGCTCCAACCAAAAGACACAGACTGGTTGAATGGATACAAAAAATAAGACCCATATACAGGCTGTCTAAAAGAGACCCACTTCAGACCTAGGAACACATATAGACTGAAAGTAAGGGGATGGAAAAAGATATTCCATGCAAATGGAAATCAAAAGAAAGCTGGGGCAGCAATTCTCATATCAAACAAAATAGACTTTAAAATAAAGACTATTACAAGAGACAAAGAAGGACACTACATAATGAACAAGGGATCAATCTAAGAAGAAGATATAACAATTGTAAATATTTATGCACCCAACATAGGAGCACCTCAATACATAAGGCAAATACTAACAACCATAAAAGGGGAAATCGACAGTAACACATTCATAGCAGGGGACTTTGTAACACATTCATAGCAGAGGACTTTAACACCCCACTTTCACCAATGGACAGATCATCCAGACTGAAAATAAATAAGGAAACACAAGCTTTAAATGCCAATAAAATGAACAACCTGGAAGAAATGGACAAATTCTTAGAAAAGCACAAACTTCCAAGGCTGAACCAGGAAGAAATAGAAAATATAAACAGACAAATCACAAGCACTGAAATTGAAACTGTGATGAAAAATCTTCCAACAAACAAAAGCCCAGGACAACATGGCTTCACGGGTGAATTCTATCAAACTTTTAGAGTAGAGCTAACACCTATCCTACTCAAACTCTTCCAACATATAGCAGAGGGAGGAACACTCCCAAACTCATTCCATGAGGCCACCATCACTCTGTTATCAAAACCAGACAAAGACGTCACAAAGAAATAAAACTACAGGTCAATATCACTGATGAACATAGATGCAAAAATCCTCAACAAAATACTAGCAAACAGAATCCAACAGCACAATAAAAGGATCATACAACACGATCAAGTGGGGTTTATCCCAGGAATGCAAGGATTCTTCAATATACGCAAGTCAATCAGTGGATACACCATATTAACAAACCAAAGGATAAAAACCATATGATCATCTCAATAGATGCAGAAAAAGCTTTTGACAAAATTTAGCACCCATTTATGATAAAAGCCCTCCAGAAAGTAGGCATAGAGAGAACTTTCCTCAACATAATAAAGGCCATATATGACAAACCCACAGCCAACATCGTTCTCAATGGTGAAAAACTGAAACCATTTCCACTAAGATCAGGAACAAGACAAGGTTGTCCACTCTCACCACTCTTATTAAGCATAGTTTTGGAAGTTTTAACCACAGCAATCAGAGAAGAAAAAGAAATAAAAAGAATCCAAATTGGAAAAGAAGAAGTAAAGCTGTCACTGTTTGCAGATGACATGATACTATACATAGAGAATCCTAAAGACGCTACCAGAAAACTACTAGAGCTAATCAATGAATTTGGTAAAGTAGCAGGATACAAAATTAATGCACAGAAATCTCTGACATTTCTATACACTAATGATGAAAACTCTGAAAGTGAAATTAAGGAAACACTCCCTTTACCATTGTAACAAAAAGAATAAAATACCTAGTAATAAACCTACCTAAGGAGACAAAAGACCTGTATGCAGAAAACTATAAGACACTGATGAAAGAAATTAAAGATGATACAAACAGATGGAGAGATATAGCATGTTCTTGGATTGGAAGAATCAACATTGTGAAAATGACTCTACCACCCAAAGCAATCTACAGATTCAATGCAATCCCTATCAAACTACAACTGGCATTTTTCACAGAACCAGAACAAAAAATTTCACAATTTGTATGGAAACACAAAAGACCCCGAATAGCCAAAGCAATCTTGAGAAGGAAAAACAGAGCTGGAGGAATCAGGCTCCCAGCCTTCAGACTATACTACAAAGCTACAGTAATCGAGACAGTATGGTACTGGCACAAAAACAGAAATATAGATCAATGGAACAGGATAGAAAGCCCAGAGATAAACCCATGCACATATGGTCACCTTATCTCTGTTAAAGGAGGCAAGAATATACAATGGAGAAAAGACAGCCTCTTCAATAAGTGGTGCTGTGAAAACTGGACAGCTACATGTAAAAGAATGAAATTAGAACACTCCCTAACACCATACACAAAAATAAACTCAAAATGGATTAAAGACCTAAATGTAAGGCCAGACAGTATAAAACTCTTAGAGGAAAACATAGGCAGAACACTCTACAACATAAATCACAGCAAGATCCTTTTTGACCCACCTCCTAGGGAAAAGGAAATAAGAACAAAGATAAACAAATGGGCCCTAATGAAACTTAAAACCTTTGCACAGCAAAGGAAAACATAAAAAAGATGAAAATACAACCCTGATAACTGGAGGAAATATTTGCAAATGAAGCAACTGACAAAGGATCAATCTCCAAAATTTACAAGCAGCTCATGCAGCTTAATATCAAAAAAAACAAACAACCCAATACAAAAATGGGCAGAAGACCTAAATAGACATATCTCCAAAGAGGATATGCAGATTGCCAAAAAACACATGAAAGAATGCTCAACATCACTAATCATTAGAGAAATGCAAATCAAAACTACAATGAGGTATCACCTCACACCAGTCAGAATGGCCATCATCAAAAAATCTACAAACAATAAATGCTGGAGAGGGTGTGGAGAAAAGGGAACCCTGTTGCTCTGTTGGTGGGAATGTAAATTGATACAGCCACTATGGAGAACAGTATGGAGGTTCCTTAAAAAACTAAAAATAGAACTACCATATGACCCAGCAATCCCACTACTGGGCATATACCCTGAGAAAACCATAACTCAAAAAGAGTCATGTACCACAATGTTCATTGCACCTCTATTTACAATAGCCAGGACATGGAAGCAACCTAAGTGTCCATTGACAGATGAATGGATAAAGATGTAGCACATATATACAATGGAATATTACTCAGCCATAGAAAGAAACGAAATTGGGGCTTCCCTGGTGGCGCAGTGGTTGAGAGTCCACCTGCCGATGTAGGGGACACGGTTTTGTGCCACAGCCTGGGAAGATCCCACATGCCGTGGAGCGGCTAGCCCCGTGAGCCATGGCTGCTGAGCCTTCGCATCTGGAGCCTGTGCTCCACAACGGGAGAGGTCACAACAGTGAGAGGCCCATGTACCGCAAAAAAAAAGAAGAAAAGAAAAAAAAGAAATGAAATTGAGTTATTTGTAGTTAGGTGGATGGACCTAGAGTCTGTCATACAGAGTGAAGTAAGAGAAAAACAAATACCGTATGCTAACATATGTATATATGGAATCTAAAAACAGAATAGGTTCTGTAGAACCTAGGGGCAGGACAGGAATAAAGACACAAACATAGAGAATGGACTTGAGGACAGGGGGAATGGGAAGCGTAAGCTGGGATGAAGTGAGAGAGTGGCATGGACATATATATACTACCAAAAGTGAAATAGATAGTGCGAAGCAGCTGCAGAGCACCAGGAGCTCAGCTTGGTGCTTTGTCATCACCTAGAGGGGTGGGATAGGGAGGGTGGGAGGGAGATGCACGAGGGAGGGGATATGAGCGTGTATGTATACATATAGCAGATTCACTTTGTTACACAGCAGAAACTAACACAACATTGTAAAGCAATTATACTCCAATAAAGATGTTAAAAAAATTATACCAATTATATTTTCTGACACAGTGGTTAGAAACTAGAAATCAACAAGAGGAAAGCTGGAATATCTAAAAATATGTGGAAACTAAACACCACCTTTCTGAACAACCAATGGGCCAAAGAAGAAATCAAAAGGGAAATAAAAAATTATCTCCAAACAAATGAAAGTAGATACACACATATTGAATCCTAGGGGGTGTGGCAAAATCAGTTCTGAAAGGAAAGTTTTAGAGATACCTGCAAATATTAAGAAATTAGAAAGATCTCAAATAAACAAGCTAACTTTACACCTCAAGGAGCTAGAAAAGAACAAATTAAGCTGAAAGTTAGTAGAAGGAAGGAAATAATAAAGATCAGAGCAGAAGTAAATGAAATAAAGACCAGAAAAACAATAAAAAGGGTCAACAGAACAAAGATCTGGTTTTTCAAAAACATTTTAAAAAATCAATAAACATTTAGTTAAAGAAGAAACGACTAAACTTATAAATGAAAGAGAAGACGTTACAACTGACACTATAGAAATACTTAGGATCATAAGAGGCTATAAACAATTATATGCCAACAAATTAGATAATCTAGAAGAAATAAATAAATCCCTAGAGACACACAACCTACTAAGACTGAATCAGGAGGAAATAGAAAATTTAAACAGACCAGTAATAAGAAACTGAAACAGTAAATTTTAAAAACCCAACACAGAAAACCCCAGGACCAGATGGCTTCACTGATGAATTCTACCAAACATTTAAAGAATTAATGCCAAATCTTCTCAAACTCTTCCAAATGATTGAAGAGAAGGGAATACTTCCAAACATATTCTACAAGGCCAGCATTACCCTGATACCAAAGCCAGATAAGGACAGTACAAGGAAAGAAAACTACAGACCAATATCCCTGATGAATATACATGCAAAGAATATTAGTAAACCAAATTCAAGAACACATTAAAAGGATTATACATGATGAGCAAGGGAGATTTACCCCTGGGATGCAAGGATGGTTCAATATATGCATATCAATAAATATGATACATCCCATTAATAGAATGAAAGATAAAAATTACATGATCACCTCCATAGATGCAGGAAAAGCATTTGACAGAATATAACATCCTTTCATGACAAAAACCCTTAACCTACCTGTGTATAGGAGAAACACACTTTAACATAATAAAGGCCAAATATGACAAACCCACAGCTAACAATCTACTCAATGGTGAAAAAATGAAAAATTTTTCTCTAAGATCATTGTCAAGACAAGGATACCCACTCTCATCACTCTTATTCAATACAGCACTGGAAGTTCTAGCTAGAGCAATTAGGCAAGACAAAGAAATGAAATGCTTCCAAATAAAAAAGAAGTAAATTGCCACCATTTGCAGATGATATAATTTTACATATAGAAAATCCCAAAGACTCAACCCAAAACTGTTGGAAATAACAAAATCAGTAAAGTTGAAAGATAAAGAAAAGAAAAAAAAATCAACATACAGAAATCAGCATTTCCATATATATGAATAATGAAACATCTAAAAAAGAAATGAAGGAAACTAGCCCATTTTAATAGCTTTAAAAGCAATAAAATGCCTAGCAAAGATTTTAACCACTTAAGTGAAAGATCTGTACAATGAAAAGTACAAGACTTTGTTGAAAGAAATCAGAGGCAAAAACAAATGGAAAGACATTTGATGTTCATGAATTGAAAGATTTAATATTGTTAGAATGGTCATAGATTTAGATATAGATAACAGATTTATAGATATAGGTCACCATCGATAGATTCAATTCTATCCCTATCAGAATTCTAATGGCATTCTTTACAGAAATAGAAAAAAAAAATCCCAAAATTTGTATGGAACCACAAAACACCCTGAATAGCCAAAGCAATCCTGAGAAAGAAGAACAAAGTTGGAGGTATCACACCTCCTGATTTCAAAATACACTACAAAGCTATAGTCATAAAAACAGTATGGTATTAGACTAAAAATAGACACACAGACCAGTAGATCAGAATAGAGAGCCCAGAATGAAACCCTCCTAATATGGTCAAAATATTTGGCAAGGGAGCGAAGAACACTCAATGGGCAAACGATGGTCTCTTCAATCAGTGGTGTTGAGAAAACTGGGTCAACACATGCAGAATAATGAAATTGGACCCCTATCTTACAACACTCACAAACATTAACTTGAAATCAATCATAGACATAAGACCCGATATCATAAAACTCCTGGAAGAAAACATAGGGTAGAAGTTCCTCAACATCAGTCTTGGCAATGATTTTTTCGATATAACACCAAAAGCACAAACGATAAAAGCAAAAAAAAAACAACCAATGTGACTACATCAAACTTAAAAGCCTCTGCACAGCAAAGGAAACAATTAAATGAAAAGGCAACCTACAGAATCGGAGAAAATTTTTGCAAACCATGTATAGGGGTTAATATCCAAAACATATAAAGAACTCATACAACTCAATAACAATCTGATTTTAAAATAGGCAAAGGGATGGAACAGACATTTCCCCAAAGAAAACATGCAAATGGTTAATAGTAGGTACATGAAAAGATGTACATGAAACATGTGCATGTTAATAGGTACATGAAAAGAGAAATATAAATCAAAAGCACAATAAGCTAACACCTCACACCTTTAAGAATGGCTATCACCAGGAAGACAAGGGATGGCAAGTGTTGGCAAGGATGAAGAGAAAAGGGAACACATCGTGTACACTGGGAACGCAAGTCGGTTCAGCTACTATGGAAATCAATATAGACGTTTCTCAAAAAAATAAACAGATCTACCCTATGATATAGCAATTCCATTTCTGGGTACATGTCATAAGGAAATGAAAAGAGGTTTTTTAAGAGATATATGCACTCCCATGTTTTTTATAGCATTATTCTTAATAGCTCAGATATAGAAACAACCTAGGTGCCCATCAACAGATGAATGGATAAAGAAGATGAGGTATACACATGTGTGCAATGAAATACTATTCAGCCATGAGAAAGAAGTATATCCTGCCACTTGCAACAACATGGATGGATCTTGGGGACATTAGGCAGAATGACATAGTCAGACAGAGAAAGACAAATACTGTATGATATCACTTACACATGGAATCTAAAAAAAGCCTAACTCATAAAAACAGAGTAAATGGTTGCTAGGGGATAATGAGGGGGGAGTTAGAACATGTTTTTTTAAGTGTACAAACTTGCAACAAGAGTAAATACATCCTTGAGATCAAATACATAGTATAGTGAATATAGACAACAGTATATTTTAATCAAACATGCTAAGAGACTAGAACCTAATATTCCATCCACTATAAAGAAATTATAATTATGGTTTATGTTAAAGGGGCTAATTATCACTACAATGGTAATCATATTACAATATATAAATGTATCAAATTAACATGTTGTACACCTTAAATTTATACAATGCTGTATGTTAAGTATATTTCAATTAAAAAAAAATTCCAGAAACTAGAATCCAGGTATGCTTGAATTTCTCTTTCATTATGTCTCAGGGTCAAGATAAAGAGACAACCTGGGCTAGCAATTTTGACTCAATACCTTATATCAGGTATTTTGCTAAGAAATTTTTGCACGTTATATCATACAATGTGAAGGATTAAATACAAAAAATAAATTTGTCTATATCTTCTACCAATGGAGGAAAACCTGGTTTGGGGCATTCACCGATGGGGGAAGGGAATTATACTGGATATTCACTTCACAATAGAAAATTAAGTCACATGTGGACACTGTAGAGAATGTAAGCAATAGGGTCAACTTGATCATGGTACATTGTCATTGATCACTGCAATCAATACTACAGAATAATGAACAATATATAGTATAAGGACTCTGGATGAAAATAATACCCATATTTCCAGTTTTCAGACCAGGATTCCTTTTTTGGTACTACTTTTTTGACACAGGACAGTTTACAGACCAGTAGAATAATTTTGAATGGAATAATCAATATAAAAAAGAAAGGAAACAATGCATCTAGAGATCAAAGAGAGAGCTAGAAAGAAAATAGTTATTCTAGAAGAAGCCATATTCAGATTACCAACAAATAAAGTGAAGCAACTTATTAGATATAGGGTTTTTTCAAATGTTATAGTTCCCAATAAGCTATGGGTTACAGGAACTTCCATCTGAGGGCATGCTGGGAAGAAGACTTTTCTGGGGTTTTTTGGGGGGATGGGGGTGGGGTTGCACCACGTGGCTTGTGGGATCTCAGTTCCCTGACCAGGGGTTGAACCCTGGCCACGGCAGTGAAACCCCGGAATCCTAACCACGAGGCCACCAGGGAACTCCCAAGATGATGTATTTCTCTTCATGCTTCCCTTTTGGGTGTCTGAGACAGCATTTACTCAAATCCTAGTAGTGAATGTGCATCCCTTGGGAACACGTGGCCATAGGTGGCTGATGGCTCCAGGCCCATTTGAATGGATGGTCCAAAAGGAAAGTCCATGAAATAATGAAGGATCAGGCTGCTTAGGAATAAAGAAACAATATGTCCATCTCCAAGGTACTACCTGTGCTGAAGACTGCATCTCTGGTAAGTTCTGAAGTTAATATGCAAGCAGAGGTAACATTTGTTTATCAGCATCTTGTGCCTGAGGGGCCTAGGGGCCCACACAGACCCTGCCCAAAATCCACATCCATCCTCCCCTATCCCTAGTAACCTAATCATATAGGGCCATTGACCTTATCCTTGGTTGGGGGTGGAGACACAATTGCCCCTGCTTGAGAACTGTTGTTCTCCATAAGTTATGAAGATAGTGGTTTTGGGTATATCAGAGTCTCAAAAGACTCGTTTGTATCCAAGAACCTGTGATTCCACTTCAACTGGCTTGCAAGACCTGGTGTTCTTACCTCTGTTCTCCATGGATGGAGAGGAAATTCAACCTCATCAGGAGAGCTCCTTTCCTGATACAACCCTGAAAGAAGAGTGTTGATTCTAGATTCAGGTGTTTTTCATCTGGACTTGGTGGCTGCCTGTGTCTGAACGTCTGTCCATAGAGATGGGCTTGCAGTCATATCAAGTGGGCACATTCACTGAAGGCATGATTTTAACCATGCCTGAACTGGGACATCCATCTGCGCCAGAGAAGGTGATTTTTCCTTTGGATCACAGCTCTTAGCAGACGGGGGAAAGGTTTTAAGGAATGCTTGTATACCTGAGGACTTGAGTATTCTGGATAGGGAAGGGGAAGCAGATCACTATTTGCCCTAGGACTCATTAAGTGGGAGATATTAAGACATCAACTTTCAGGGAAAGGGCAGGAGAGGTAATAGTGTATGAGGAGCCCAGCATTCTAGCCAACCAATGTAGGAGCCACTCCTAGCCAGGTGTGGATAGCTGCCCTGAATTTGCACCTAGTTTGCAAGGACCAGGTGAAAGATATAAATAGGATCCCCAAGATTAGGCCTAACAGACATTGCCCTCTGCCTGACAGATCAGGGGGCAACTGAGCTGGAATCTTACTTCTTCTGAGGTCCATGTCTCCTTTTTTCTACCCTAGCTATGGTTTTAGAACCAAAGAGCTCAGCACCCGGAGCAGAGCAGAAGTGGGTCCGTGAACGCCCCGGCAGAAGGCCGCAACGCCAGACCTCCCCTGACTGTTCCCTGGGACCGAAACCAAAGCAACCTGTCCACCATTGTTGGGCCGTACCTCACAGACCTGCAAGCCTTGTAGATACTCAGCCTTGAGACTGAAGGAAGAGCCAGAGACAGTGACAAAGACATCAATGGTTTATTGGACAGGGGATCTTACACATCCAAAGCAGAAGTGTCCTAGAGCAACACCCCACCATGTACGGCAGTAGGACATGGCTGCAATCTTTGACACTGGGGGAGAAGGAGGCTGCCATTTATAGGGGGAATTGATGTCAGGTTGGCTTATCAGTTACCGTGGAAACCAGCAGCTAGGCAGGGGCAAGCATGTAGGCAGATACTAGTTAAGCTCTATAATTAAGAGGATTGGATAGTCATGTGAGTGAAGCAGGGACTGTTGGAGCAGGGGGATGTAGAGAGAGCAAGAGAACAGCCATCTTGAATGACCTGACCATACACTGCCCCCCTACATATCCCACATGACCCTTGTAATCTTGGTCTGCCCCTCTTCCACGATATCCCTGGGGTCAGCTAGGTAGAGGTGCACTGCTACCAGATACCACAAATTCGATACAGACAACAGCAGCTAGAGAGTACTGAGAGTCCAAAAGGTGGGTAAACTTCGGGGCCAGGCGCTTATCGGGTCAGTTGTTCATGGAATTCCAGAGGAGGACAACAGTGGTATCTCACTGTAGACCCACCAATCAGACTCATTTTGCAGTGGGGCCACCGTTGTCACCCAGTCTGCAAACAGATTCCCTCCGCTCAGACTAGAGACGAAATGTAAGATGTCTAACCAACTCGATACAGGGAAGATCATGACCATTAAGCAAAAATACAAGCAGTAACAGCATTCTTTTTTTTTTTTTTTTGCAGTACGCGGGCCTCACACTGTTGTGGCCTCTCCCGTTGCGGAGCACAGGCTCCGGACGCGCA
>NW_020837981.1:5685206-5909674 GCF_003676395.1 Aethalodelphis obliquidens | reverse complement strand
TTATCGGCCCAGGCCTGAACTTCATGGCCGCTAAAGTGGGGTTTTTTGCATTGCTTAACAATGCGGGTAGGCCTTTTGTAATACCTTCCACCTGTTGTAAGGCCTCGTAGGCTGCATATAGCTTTGCTCCATCACACTGTATTGCTGCTCTGTCCCCTGCCATAGCTGGGACCAGAAGCCCAAGGGTACCTTTATTGTTTTGCGGTTGTCACAGGCCTCAAACAAACCCTTCAGGGTAACTGGCCACGTCCAATTCACAAGCCTGTCCCTCAGTGAATATCCTTAAAGCCTGTGTCCGTAATTGTTTGGGGGTGGCAGATCAGGGGCATGTTTGTATTTTGTAGATAACAACAACAAAAAAAAAACCCAGAAAGTCTCTTGCGTTTTGTCTGTATTCACCAGCCCTCCTCATGCACTGGGCTGCTGCTTTTAAACTGGAAAGGGGCTCTAAGGTTAACAGGATGTCATCAATAACAATGGGACAGAAAGACAACTCTCACAGTAGTCAGCTGCCGTGGGGCCCCACATGCCGGTGGACGGCCACCCCAGGATTACCCCCGCAACTTTCCATTCCCCGTCCTTATTCCCCAGCATGTCGGCTCTCCCAGGAGTTTCCTCAGCGTTTTGGCTGACTCACCATTTGTTGAGCTGCACCCCGCAGGCCTGCAAGCCTTGTTGACGCCCAGCCTTGTGACCGAAGAAAGTGCCCGGAGATAGTGACAAAGACCTCAGTGGCTTATTGGACAAGGGATCTTACACGTCCAAAGCACAAGGGTCCTAGAGCCACAACATACCACCTTCGGCAGAGAGCAGGAAGAACGTAACAATCGCCACTCGGGGCGGGGGAGGAGGCTACCATTTATAGGGGGAATTGACGTCAGGTTGGCTCATCAGTTACCAAGGAAACCAACAGCTGGGGCAGTGGGTAGGCAGTTACTAATTAAGCCCTATAATTAAAAGGATTGGATAGTCATGTGAGTGAAGCAGGGACTGGTCGAGCAGGGGGATGTAGAGAGAGCAAGAGAACAGCCATCTTGAATGGCCTAACCCTACATGGGCCCACTGAGCTGGGTGTTTCAACAGTAATGTGGACGAGCAGCCGGTAAAATACCAGAGGCTACAGCTTAGCTCTGACAAAAGTGCAGCTGATGAAGTCCACCACGGGGTGCAGATACTTCTGCGGCTGCAGTACAGCACCAGTGACCAGCTCCCAAAGAAACTGTGCAGTCATCCTGGACTTTGTATTGGGAAGACAGTGTGGTCCAGTGACCCTCTGCGTGAAAGCCATTGTGATTCTTCTCACCTGTGTTGGTGGAACTGAGAAAAGCAAAGGTTATCATTGCCACACGAGTGTCTGGGCTTGATCATAAATAGAACTGGATTCTGTTGGAATGTGAAGTTAGACAAAGGAAACACCATATTCTGGGCTATAATGGGGCCTGAGGGCATCATGAGGGATGTATTTGACAGTCTAGGAGGTGGTAGTTAGTAGAAGCCAGCTTGCAGGAAGGAACAAAGTATAGGACTTCTGAAATAAAAGTCACCATAAATAAGGAGGGTTTGTCTAGCCACCAGGATAAGACTTGACAATTAGGCTTTGTGGGGAGAGGAGAGCTAATGTTCAGTTCAACCTCCATGCTGACCTACATCTCTAGGGGGCAGGGCACATGAACCTCTTAGAATAGAGAGGGCTGTGTGTTAATAATGGAAGAGCTCAAGCATTAGGGCCCCATGTTCTCTACTATGGGATCCTCCTTCAAAAAATTGCAGGATGGAAAAGAGAAGACCTTTCCCTACCAACTGAGGAAAGCTGGCATTATAGATTCCATAATATACAGGGATCATCAAAACCCAGGAGCAAGTCAGCACCTCCAGTGGGGTGGCCAAAGGAGAGGATTGGAGACCTAGGGTGGCTGGTGTGTAGACCTAGGCGAAGGGTTGATGGAAGAGATAAAGTCACAGGGATCTAAAAGCAAGCAGAGATGCCAGCAGCTGCCCCACAGTCACTGGAAGTTAGAGTTTCCTTGGGGATGGTTGCAACAGTATATTAGCAGCTCAGGGATCCAAACTGGCCACTAGAGCCATGGAATGGACAAACACTGGCTAAAAAGGTGGAGAGATTCGGGCAACCAAGTTAAGGGGAGGCCATCCCATAAAAGGCAAGTGGGAGGCTGTCCTACATCTAGAGCAGGAAGCAAAAGAGTGGACTCTGCAGACACAAGCTGCTTTTGCAAGACGTGGAGGTCATTGTACAACTTGCTGGTCTTCTCTGGACCTTGAATTCCCGGACATCTGTGAAATACAGACACTGATGCTGCCACTGAACTCACAGGGCTGCAGTGAGGTGCAGATGAAATCGTGGGCTGAGGGTGCTCTATGAACTCTAAGGTGATGTGTGTGTAGTTTTACGAACATCAGTGACAGGTGTCCAGGACCCAGGTGGGGTGAAATTGAGTCAACAAGGAAGTGAAATTGTGTCAACAAGGAATTGCCCCGCTTCTTGATGCGAGTTCTCGGAAAACCGGGGCTGGGAGGCTTACATTACAGGGCGTGTATAAAAAGCCAGTGCCTGCCCAGGAAACTCTATTTGCCTGGAGCTTCTGGAGCCCTAGAGGAAGCAACAGTGAGTGTCTCTGTCCTTGCCTCTCATTCTGTTTTCCCAATGTCTGGTGAATATCTTCCTGCCTGTCTGGGTGGTTTACCCTAGGGGTGTTGAGGAAGGCAGGTCTGTGCAGCTGCTCCCGTCTCGGAGGGTAGCTGTTGCAGGTGAGGGCACAATGGAGTACTAAGGAGCGCTCTTCATTCTGTTCCCTTTGCTCGGTGGGAGATGTGTTTCCTGGGCTGGGAGAGGTTGGGTGAGTTGGATGTGACATCCAACCAGACCTCAGATGCCATTGTCTGGAAGCCCCTGTGGAAAATACAGCTCATCTTCCTCTTGGAAGGAGGTACTTCTCTGGCCAGGAAGCCTCTCCCCTCCCACTACCTCAGCCTGCCTGGTGACCCCCTGTCCTTTGCACAGGTCCTCAGGCTTTGTTCCCAGCCTCTGCAACTCCCATGAGCCCTTTCCATGCTCGTAACTTTACAGTTTCTCTCTGAGAGAGGAAAGAAGCCCAATGTTGGGCCCAGGTCCTGCACCCACCCTGACCTCACTTAATTCCTGAGTCCCTTTCCGATGGTAGCTGGATGCGCTCTTGGACATCTGCTCTTTCCTCCCAGAGACTAGCCTTCCCCTGACTGTGCCCGTCTCACACATCCCCTTCCTCCATGAGGCCCCTGTTCCAAGTCCTCTCAGGAGGCCTGGACAGGACTCTAGGTGTCCCATGGACTTTCCTCATGGAGCCCGGGAATGGCAGATCACCTGGCAAACATGCAGTCATTCACCCATCCAGTGCTCGGGACTCTGGCTTTTTCTCAGGCAGCCCTTGAGACCACCAGGACTAGTCCATCCAAGGCAGCAAGGGAGAGGAAACGAGTTTGCCTTGTCGGAATTAAGTCAACCAACTTACTGGTACAGAAAGGGAGAAGGAGGTCCAGAGATGGGAAGGGTCCCGCCCGAGAGCTCTCAGTGAGTCCTTCCTGATGTGACAGATGGCCTCAGTGAGGAATTCTACATCCTTGCCACAGTGCCCATGGCAGTGCCCA
This sequence comes from Aethalodelphis obliquidens, assembly GCF_003676395.1. NCBI lineage: Eukaryota > Metazoa > Chordata > Mammalia > Artiodactyla > Delphinidae > Aethalodelphis > Aethalodelphis obliquidens. Next base: position 5,906,032 of record NW_020837981.1, on the reverse strand, counting down.
AGGGGAGGCACAAGAAGGGTTGACACAGAGCATCTAAGAATAGGTTCATGCTGCTGGTCACCCCCGTCAGAAGTCCAGCTGGTCAACTCATGTCCTCTCAGGCCAGACCTTATGCCCACCTTGTCCCTAAACTGCTTTCAGAGCCCCGCTGCTCTTGGCCCTAGAGCAGAGGAGAGGAGGTTGAGGAAGTGCTTCTCCTCACCTCCAGGAGCTAGGCCAAGCCCTAAAATCCACATCCTCGCACCAAAAGCATGGCCCCTCTCTTCCTGTTCCTCTGCCTAGGACATGCTTCTCCTCCCTCTCTCCACGCTGATTCTGCTCTCACAGCCCCCAAGGTCTCTGGGGGAAGAAATGAAGACCTATTCCCAGAAAACACTGGCCAACGCCTGCACCCTGGTCATGTGTAACCCTCCGGAGAAGGGCCTGCCTGGTCGTGATGGACGAGATGGGAGAGAAGGCCCCCAGGGCGAGAAGGGGGATCCAGGTAGAGCTGGGACCATGGGCTTGTCCTGGTGGGAAGGGGTGGGCATTGAAATTGTAACCAACCCAGAAACTCTGGATTTTCTGCTGTGTAAACCTTGGAGATGGTCTTCTTCATCCCGCATGGGTGGGTTTCCCCCAGATAACCAGCCCACTTAAAACACAGCCTTACTGGTTGGCAAAGACGGGCTGCCTCGAGCCCCCAGCTCCGTCAGCAGCTGCCCTGATTCCTCCCCTAGGATCTTGACTCCACCCACCCAAGAAGGAGCAAACAGTGAGTAAACGACTGGTATTTGGGGTCCTCTAGAACCGTACTCCAGAACTTAACTGTTGTTCATTCTGCTTAAATGGTGCCTCTGCAGGATGTTAAATATTTTTAATATGCAATTAAACTCTACTGGGAAAGGATGAGGCTCTGTGGCCCCATACTCAGGCCTGGTCAAAAGGATTTTCCCTAAATACATTATGGAGAGAGGAGAGAAGGAAAGGCAGCTGACATTTCTTTGTTCAGCCCCGTGCTTGGGTGTTCACTTGAGTGGTTTATTTAATCCCACCAAAAGTCTTACAAGGGATGTATTAATCTCATTTGATAGGTAGGAAAATTGTGACACAAAGGTGCTATATGAAACCCAACGTGGAAGATGAAAAGGACATGGGCTTCTGCATCAGACACATCTGTGCTCGACTGCTAGCTCCAGCTCCACAGCAGGGACCCCCCAGAGACAAGCCACTCAGTGTCTCTGAGTCTCAGTTTGCTCATCTGTAGATGGGAATAATATCTACTATACAGCAACAAATAATTGAGCCAGGGCTTCATTTTCCTGTTGAGTCTTCAGGATAAAGTTGCATCTTCTTGCTGTACCAATCAGGTGAATTCTCCTGAGGTTTCCAAAGGTACTGATTATTAAGGGAATTGTCCGAGAAATACTGCCCCACAGGGGAGGATCTGGGTCTTACTGGCAAGAAGTGAGAATTCAATGAACCAGCAACAAGAACAAGGGGACCACCATGGCACTAGGCCAGGGCTATGCAGGGATCAACTGAGGTCTTTATCTTTCTGGAGTTTGCATTTTGGTTGGGGAGGAAGAAAACGAGCAGCATTTACGCTGGAGAGAATAGGTAACATCCCCAGGCTTTGTAGGATAAGGGACAATTATCGGTCTGTCCTTAACAGACAGAAAGTAGTTCCCAGCATAACTGGGCTGGGGCTTGGAGAAGGTTGCCTGGAAGTGAACTCAGGAGAAGGGTGGTATTCAAGGTGCCAGCTCGCTCTAGCTCCCAGTGGGGCCCTGACTGGAGTCCCGGGGCAGGGTGTGGGGTAGGGAGCCTTTCCTACAGTGGCTCTCTGAGCAGCATGGATGTGGCTGAGCGCCCCCCTTCTTGTGCGTTCCAAGCCTGGCCTTGGGTCGGTGCTTGGAAAGAGAACACTGCACAGCTGGACCAAGGACCAGGCTCCTCTCTGGCTCCTCAGTCCCAGGCACTTTAGTTATTCAACTGTTATGGGTCTGAGGATTTCCTGGAGATCAGAGCATCCTCAGAATCCTGACCCAGTAAGTCTGGGTGGGGCCAGAGTCTGCACTGGTGACAAGATTCTGATGCACGTGGTCCCAAGAACCTGCTGTAAAGGACAAAATGGGCCTGAAAGGAGAGACCCTTGGGCAGAGGTAGAGGGTGGGGCAGGGTCACTTGGTGATGCTCCAGACATTTCATGCAGGGCCAATGAGACCCGGACCCTGCTTGGGGGGCTGAATTTCCAAGGACAATTCCCTCATTCCTCAGCACCTCCAAGACCACCGCCCGAAAGGATTCAGTGAGAGAGTCCTCCCAGGGGCGCACATCTCCCTTGGAGTAAAACCTCACACCCCACAGCAGTCCCCAAGACCACCCTCCACCCCTGCTGATCTCTCTGATCTCATTTCCTTCCACTCCTCCCACTCTCCCTGGGCTCTGACCACACTGGCTTGTCGCTGGTCCCTAAGCACGCTTGGCCCCCTGCCTCCTCAGGGCCTTGCTCTTTCCACACACATCCCCATGGCTCACTCCTCACCTCCTTCATGGCTTTAGTCACAGACAGAGTCCTTCTCTGGCCCTCCTATTGGAGAGAGAACACTGCACGGCCCCACCAATACTCTATGCTTTATTTTTCCTCTGTGGCACTTATTCTGATCTTATAAATTATCATATGTTGTACATTTTAATTTTGATTATCTATTTCTATGCAGTTGAGTTTAAGTTCGATGAGGAAGGGATTTGGTTTTTGCCTGTTTTTTTTTCACTAATAAAATCCCAGCATTTAGGACAGTGCTTTGTACCTAGTAGAAGTTCAGTGAATACTTGTGGAATAAATGAATGTAAATTGCCAAGACAGGAGGAATTTTAATACAGTTACGACTGGCCATTTCGGTGGTGCATAAAACTTCACTTCGGGTGACAGTAAGGTACAGGGCTAGGACTTCGGGGGATGCTAGGATGCAAAATGAGTGCTTTGGGAGGCATGGTTCTTGCTGCTGAAAAGGGTGCTCTCATGGCCTCCACAGTTTGTGCACAAGGATGGGCAACCTCTAATGCTCCCCTCTAAGGAGTGGCTTTTTTCCCATGTACCTGCTGCCACCCCGGCCAGTGGGGAGCCCAAGAGAGGCTTGGCCTGGGGCCAGGATGTCTCTGCCTGAGCACGGCACACTGTGGGATTGGGATGCGGGGCCCATCCTCTATGCTTCCATTTCACGCCTAGTGAGGATTGTAAAAGCAGAACACGATGCCCAGCACAGAAGCTCTCAGCCACCCATCAAATGCACAGTCTCCCACCACCAGCACATGCTTGGCCCAGGCAGGCCCTGGCCTTTCTTACCCTGGGGCACAGTTTCCAAATCTGAAATGTCACCTCTCTTCTCCTTGAAGTCCTGTTTCCTCCGACTATGTGTGTGTGCTGGGGTTGGAGGTGCTGGGATGGGAGGAGGGACATCTCATAAACTGTCTTCCTCGTTCGTTACCCATGCCTCACAGTTTAAAATTCAGTGACAAATCCCTTGCAGACCAGGACCTGGTGCTAACATTTACATCCTGCTCAGTGCTAAGCAGAAAGTTATGTTCCATAGTTCGTTTCCCAGTGAACAAATAAATGAAACAATGAGGAAATGAACAAATAAGTGAATGAATAAGTTAGCAGCACCTGACAGGTGTCATTTCTTCTCTTGTTTTTTTGCACATGAATGCTTTATTCACAACAGCCGAAGGATGGAAACAACCCATGTGTCCATCAACGTTTATCCGTGGTGAATGGATAAACAGAACATGTTGTGTTCATACTCTAGAACATTGCTCAGCCACACAAAGGAATGAAGTGCTGAGACGTGCTACAAACTGGATAAGCCTCAAGAACGTCACTCCGAGTTAAAAAAGCCAGACACAAAAGCTCATATATTGTATGTATTTACATAAAATGTCCAGAATAAGTAATAGAGACAGAAGCAGAATAGTGGTAGCCGGGCCTGGGAAGAAGCAGGGACAGAGTGATAACGGATATGAGGTTTTCTTTGGGGTTGATGAAATATTTTTGAACTAAATAGAGGTGGTAGTTGCACAACGTTGTGAATGTGCTAAACGCCAATGACTTGTAAAATTTAAAAAGGTTAATTTTAGGGAATTCCCTGGCGGTCCAGCGGTTGGGACTCAGCCCTCTCACTGCCGGGCCCCAGGTTCGATCCCTGGTCAGGGAACTGAGATCCCACAAGCTGCACGGGCAGCCGAAAAAAAAAAGGTTAATTTTATATGATGTGAATTTCATCTCAGTGAAAGAATAACCAAACTCACAATTTTACACAGAGTGTAAAATTCTTAAATCGAGGTAGATCTCATATAATTTCAGACTTGGGCAGTCTTTCTTGAGGTAACAAGTTTAAAACGTTTGGTCATTTTTCCAATAAAAAATAATATGTGTAAAAAAAAATAATAAGTGGTCACTAAAGATAAAAGGAAGAAAATTAAAAATACCTTAATTGTACCACTTAGAAACAGCAACTGTTAACACTTTTGTATGTGCTGTTCTTGTGGTTTAGCCAATGTGTTTTACGTGTGCACACGCCCTCCACATTCATGGACATATTTAGGAAACAGAATCATATTAAATAGAGTGTTTATAGCATACTTTTATCACTTAATGATGCATAATAATTTGGTCTAATTTCTATCGTTTTAAGAGCATGTTACATAGCTTTTTCTCTTCTTTTTATTACAGTATAATTGATATATAATATTATATTACTTTCAGGTGAACCACATCATGATTTTATATTTGTATATATTGTGAAATGATGACAAGCCTTATGAAAATCCATCCACACACAGAGCTACAATTTTTCGTGTGCGTGATGAGAACTTTTACGCCTTTAACAACTTTCAAGCGTGCAACACAGTATTATTTACGATAGTAACCTTGCTGTACATTACATTCCTAGGACTCATTTATTTTATAACTGGAAGTTTGTACCTTTTGACTACTTTCACCCGTTCTGCTCACTCCCCAACCCCACCTCTAGCAACTACCAATCTGTCCTCTGTATCTATGAGCACGCTGTTTTGTTCATTTGTTTTTTAGATTCTACATGTAAGTAAGATCGTATGGTACCTTTCTCTGTCTGACACATCTCACTTAGCATGATGCCCTCAAGGTTCACCCAGGTTGTTGCAAATGGCAAGATTTCATTCCTGTTTACAGCTGAATAATGTTCCATTGTATATACGCCTTGCATTTTCTCCATCCATTCATCTATCCATGAATACCTAGGCTCTAGGCCACCTCCACTTGGCTACTATAAACAATGCTGCAATGAACTTGGAGGCACATAAATCTTTTTGCGTTAGTGTTTTCATTTTCTTTGGTTAAATACACAGAGGTTGAATTGCTGGATTGCATGGTAGTTCTATTTTTAATTTTTTAAGGAACTTACAGATTGTTCTCCACAGTGGCTGTGCCAGTTTACATTCCCACCTACAGTGCACAAAGGTTCCCTTTTCTCCACACCCTCCAACACCTGTTATTTGCTGACTTTTTGATAATAGCCATTCTCACAGGTGTGAGGTGGTAGCTCATTGTGGTTTTGATTTATATTTCTCTGGTGATTAGCATCTGGTGTCACTTCTGATATAAACTTTGGTTCTGGGAAGGGGGAGGGCAAGGAGTCCATGATCAAGGGCAAAAGCTGACAGGCTTGCCTGCTATAAATACTGTGGCCTTGGGGCAGGGGAAGGTGCGTTGTATGGAAAGTCAGGGCAGGTCTTGGTTTGATCTGCCTCCAGCTCTGGCAAGCCTGTTTCTTCACCTGTAAAATGGGGATGTGGATGCCCATTTCCTGGATCACCACTGGACCGGGTCTTGTGCAGGTGAAGTGTCTACACCTTATAGAAACCTGAAGGAATATCCTCCGGCTCCTCCGGGGCCTGGGGCCAGGTTTATGCCCATTTTTTCTGCTGCCACAGGTTTACCAGGACCTGTAGGAGAAGCAGGGATGCCTGGACCAGCTGGCCCAGTTGGGCCCAAAGGGGACAATGGCTTTGCTGGAGAACCCGGGCCAAAGGGAGACACCGGACCACCTGGTGAGCAGCTGGGCATGGAATGCAGATGTCTGCAGGTGGTGTGGTGTCGTTAGGACATGCCGGTAGGCATGCACAGATTCTAACCCAGGAAGGAGGCAGAAGACTGTTCTCAAGGTGGCGCTGGGTTATTTCAGGGAAGACTGCTGTGGGGCAGTCTAGGCACTCTAGGAGGATGCTGCCTCTCAGACTTCTATTACTGCCCTCATCTTTTATGCACTCCCACTTCCAAGGAGATTCAGTGTCACTAATTGGGCTGGTCCTTTTCCCCAGGGCCTCCAGGACCTCCAGGTATGCCTGGTCCAGCTGGAAGAGACGGTCCCTCAGGGAGGCAGGGGAACATAGGACCTGCAGGTGCACCAGGCCCCAAAGGCGAGACTGGACCCAGTGGTAGGTGTCTGGTATGTGACAGGTGTGGGAAGGAGGCGTGGCAGTCTGTGATGGGGCCTAAGGCATGCGCACAGTGCCTGGAAAAGCCCGGACCATCTGCCGCGGGTAGGCCTTGCCAGGGTCTCTCTCCACAGATTCCCACACTGACCGTATTTCCCCGATACCCTCCCCAGAGGAGGCCAGGCATTACGGAGCACCGTCTCCCAGTTCATTCTCTCACCTGGAGCTGTGGGTGAAAAGCTCCACTTCCGAGGCAATGCTAAGTGCTGAGCGCACTCTCAGCCGTGTTCGTCCCAATTTGTTCCTTCCTCAGGAGGAGTGGGTGCCACGGGCATGCAGGGCTCCCCAGGGGCAAGAGGCCCCGCAGGTCTTAAAGGAGAGAGAGGTGCCCCCGGTGAACGCGGAGCCCCTGGAAGTTCTGGGGCAGCAGGTGAGTGATGGAAGCTGGGCTGGGCTCCTGTTCCCCTGTGCCCACCATCACCACGCGCCAGGTCAGAGCTAGCACTCCAGGGCGACAGCCAGTGTTGGGCTCTGGGAACTGTCTGTCTCTAGGGAGAGGGTAGGGCGAGTAGCAGGGACCGTCTATGTACAGGGAAGGTTGGTTGTTGGGTGACAGGGACAGTCAGTACACAGAGAGGATGCAAGGCTGGGTTCAGGGCACAGAGGGACATATGTATATGGGGAGGGCGTATTGCTGGACGATAAGATAGTCCATGTACTGGGGGAGGTGAAAATGCTAGAAAATGTGTTCAGAACTCACCCAACTCTTCTTCTCTGATCCCAGGGCCTTCTGGTGCCATGGGTCCACAGGGACCTCCAGGTGCCAGGGGCCCCCCGGGACTGAAGGGGGACAGAGGTGCTCCTGGAGACAGAGGAGCGAAGGGAGAGAGTGGACTCCAAGGTAAGGAAGATCTGGGGGCCCCACAAGGGCACGGGTGGGGACGGAGGGTGGGAGGAGGCCCTCCCGGGCCCTCCTCTCAGGCGTCCCCCTTAGTTACAGGTGGGGGGCTTGAAGTCAAAGCGGACGCTGGTCTTAGCCTCTATGACTCGCTGGAGGGCAACCTGAGCAGTTTTTCTATCTGATCTTTGGGACGAGCACACCTCCCTTCCCAATTCATCAGATAGCTTTGAACTTCAAATAACCCAGTGGATGGGAAGTACTTGAGCTACATGTATTCCTCTACTCCCACCCCCCAAAAGGAAGTGTTATCAGGTTCCTAGAATTTGGAATTACAGTGTCACCTGGTTCAGTGTCAGTGTGGTGCAGGGACCTGCTCAGGGAACAGTGTTCATAGCAGAAACATAGGAAATCCTGTGGGCAGCACAGGCCCACCTATGTCAGCAGATGTGGGCTTCCTAGGGCTCTGTCCCAGTTCTTTACCCCCACCCCCAATATGTGTCTGCAACTGGGTACCCTTCCCTTGAGGCCCGGGCTCTGAGCTGATCCCAGGCTGTGCTGGACCTTTCTTCACTTGACCTCTCTGCCCTGCAGACATCACTGCTCTCCGGCAGCGGATGGAGACCTTACAGGGACAGCTACAACGCCTCCAGAATGCTTTCTCTCATTATAAGAAAGGTGAGTTCCTGGACCTGAACCTGAACCAGACACCAACGGTGGGCCTCATCCTAGGTCTGGGTCTTGGCTTGGAGTTGGCTGGGCTTGGGTCTAAAATTGAACTTGGCTGGGACCATGTTTAGGACTGGACCTGGAACTGGGGCAGGCAGTGGGGCTAAGGATGGGCTGGGACACAGCAGTGCAGCCACGTACTCCAGGAGCTGCAAGGAGATGCAAGGGAAAAGGAGGAGAATGCAGTCCTTGTCACCAATGCAGGAGACCTTCACCCCTGCCTACTCTGGGCATGTCCCTATGATAGACAAGGGGACACCCAACCCACGATGCATCTCTTCCCTCTGTGGAGCCAGGTATGCAAGTACCCAGAGATGCAGCTGCACAGCCCAGGCAGCAGAGAATCCAGACATAGTCCTGTGAGCAGGGGCTGGGATGCTGCTCATGGGGTTCAAGTCTGGTGGGGCCCAACCTTGCTGGGTGGCCACTGAGTATCTCACCCTAAAGATGCCCCTGGGTCTGGCAGGGGCAGGCTGCCTCCAGTCTCTGGCCAGTGCTGGACTCTCCCTGCATCTCCTTGGGTGTTTAAAGCAGAGATTCTTCCCTAAGCCTGGAATCCTAAGGAGGCAGAGGCCTCCTGGAGTGCACACCTGACCGCCCGGTGCCTTTGGGACTCTCTGCCTCAGTCCCCAACTGCCCCTCCCCCTTCTCTGCTTTCCCTGACATCAGCTTTGAGTCCACATCATTCATCAAACCTCATGATCCAAAAAAAGAAGAGTTTTCTGAAGGAGTAGAGCATAAAGGGGTGGGATATAGGGTTGGTTCCTAAGGGCTCAAGCCAACTAAGTACCTAAGTAGTAAGGATGAGAGTTTCCAGCGTTTGATGTTCTCCCTCTACAAACATATTTGCATACCCGTTCCCTTGCTCATATGCACACTGATGTAAACAAAGGAGAACATGAGCATAGGCACCGGCCACATGTGTGGGTACTTAAACACCATCGTTCACTCCACACCATCTACATACATGTGCACACAGGCACACGTATGCACACACAAATATGCACACCCATCCAGATGGACCTTAATTCCACCTGTGTACCTCCAGATGGATATATGGGCATATTCACGCATGCACAGGCACACCCACCCAGATGCGTGGGACATAAACCCAATTATGGCGCATGAACTTGCACTGACCTTGTCCAGGGCTGCTCTGGGTGCCATCCTGACCCCGTGGAGAATCTGGCCTCTGAGTCCTTGTTGAAACTACTCAGAGGAGAAGGGCAGTGGGTCAGGGTGTAGTCTGGGTTCCTACCCAGTCCAGTGAGCCCTCTTAGGAGCCCTGAAGATTTCCATGCATGAGCCTAGAAGTCACAGGGATGGGGATAGGATGGAGGAATAAGAAATACTTAACATGTCACACAGGCGATGCTTTTATGTAGTGTACACCTGCTTTAGAAATAAGGAATGGGAAACCCTGAAAAGGGAAGTGAGTTTCCCTTGCCCACCTGGACCGTCATTGTCAGGTTGGGGCTGAACACGTGGCCTTCTGACTCCCAAACAGGGGTCTCTCCAGCGCCGATCCCACTCCTGCCCCCCATTCCCACACACACCTCTCAGAAGCCTTCATCCCCTGCCCAGCGGTCCAGGGAGGCTGACTGGCTGGGGTATCACCCGTAAGCATATCAAGAGGCCAACACTGGGCTGCCCCCAGTGCAGAGATTAGCATGTTGCTGCTCTCAGATGCCCCACCCTCTCCTCTCCTTTCCCCTCACCCCTTCACACAGCACAGACCCCCTTCTGACAACCCCACATGCCCAGCCATCATGCAGGGGTGAGAGCGAGCCCCCTGCATGGTGTTTCCCACACTCTTAGGAACTGCCCTGGGCAGCACCGTGTCATTTCCCTGGCCAAAGTCATTCCAATCTACACAGTAATTGAAAAACCATTTCTGGCATATGACATGGGGAGGAACAGAAAGTGCACGTCTAAGCTTTAGTGTCACATCCAACAAGGTTTGATCCTCACTCTACATTTGACATCTGTGTGACTTTGGGCCTCTTACGTAAGCTCCCCGAGTTCCAGGGTCCTCACCTGTAACTGGAGACCACAGCACCACTCACAGGACGCATCGTGCAGCCAGGGCTGCTCTGGAACCAGTGCCTTGCTTCCATCCTATGTGGTGCCCTGGTACCCTGGATGGGAGGCTGGGGGGCTCTGGTTGGAGCACAAAGGTCCAGGTGCTGCCACACCCCAACTTGACTCTCCTCTTCCCCTAGTGGACCTCTTTCCCAGTGGCCGGAGTGTCGGGGAGAAGATCTTCAAGATGGGAGGTTTTGAAAAAACTTTTCAGGATGCACAGCAGATATGCACACAGGCCGGGGGACAGATGGCCTCCCCACGCTCTGCAGCCGAGAACGAGGCCTTGAAACAGCTGGTCGCAGACCAGAACAAGTCTGCTTTCCTGAGCATGACCGACAACAAGAAGGAAGGCACGTTCACCTACCCCACAGGGGAGCCCCTGGTGTATTCTAACTGGGCCCCCGGGGAGCCCAACAACAGAGACACAGAGAACTGTGTGGAGATCTATCCCGATGGCACGTGGAACGACAAGGCCTGCGGAGACCGGTGCCTCGTGATCTGCGAGTTCTGAGCCCCTGGGGAGGGTGGGGCACTGCCCAGAGCTGTGTGCTGCCAATGTCCCAATAAAAAGGTGACCCTCAGGTATTCCCTGGTGGTGCAGTGGTTAAGAATCCGCCTGCCAGTGCAGGGGACACGGGTTCGAACCTTGGTCCGGGAAGATCCCATGTGCCGCGGAGCAACTAAGCCCGTGCGCCACAACTACTGAGCCTGCGCTCTAGTGCCCGCAAGCCACAACTACTGCAGCCCACACGCCTAGAGCCTGTGCTCCGCCACAAGAGAAGCCACCGCAATGAGAAGCCCGTGCACCGCAACAAACACCCAACGCAGCCAAAAATAAATAAATAAATACAATTTATAAAAAAGAAAAAAAAAAAGGTGACCCTCTGCTGGCCAGGGCTTCTCCACAGAGCCATGGGTGAGCCCAGCAGGCAGGGCTGCTATGGAATGCCTCCCTCAGAATAAAGTTTGAAACTGGCTTCACACCAGGAAGACCTATCAGAGGAAAAGGGGGCCAGCCTGCTTTCCCAGGGCAAGGGCTAAAATGAGATCTCCAAGACCTTCCTGTTACAAAATCCAGCGTCTCCTCCTCTGCCCTCCACCTCCTCCAGCCATCGGCCGCATTTGACCCAGCTGATCACTGCCTCCTCCTTCCCTTTTCCTCTTGTGCTTGCGATTTTCTTATCCTTCTGGCTGCTCTGCATCAGTCTCATCCCTCCTCCTCTCCTGGACTGCTCCACAGAGGAGCTCGGGAGCCTCAGCTCCAGCTCCCCTCTCTCCTTATTCTCGCTCCAGGCTTGGGCTCATTCTCTCCCACGGCTTCAAATCCTTTCTATTGATACCTCCCCCATGTAGAGCCCTGTTCAAGACCTCCCCCCGAACCCCAGACTCCTCCAGCCAATGCAATCTGGAGCCCCGGGGCTGGGAGGTCTCAGTGTCTGCCTCTTGCTTCAAGCCCTGAGCCTAGGAAACTGCACAGTTACAGAGGGATGACCTGGCAGGGAGGCACCTTCCTCTCTGGCCAGATTGAGTGGCCTTACACCCAGTAGGCTCCCCTCACCCTTGACCGCCCAGGATCTCTCTCTACCCATGACAGTGTGACTGTGGTTGGCTCAGGGGAGAACATACCATCTGCACAGTCCTAATCCCTTCTGAAATGTCAGACACAGAGGGTGCCCAGCCATGTTCAAATTCATCCCCAAACCTCTTCCTGCCTGGCAGTTCCGGGAATGTTCTCCACTCTGCCTCAGAGATAATCTACTCAAACCCTTCTCATTTTACAGACATGGAAACTAAGACACAGAGAGGGAGGGAACTTGCACAGGTAGTACCGGTGCTACAGCTCATGAAAAAGGCCATCTGACCCCAGAGCTTATACTTCTGGCCTGTAAATTTTTAGGCCAAAGGCCTCTGTATATTTAGTTCATTTTATTGACACACTGCTGCAAAGGAAGATTTAAATGACGTCTGTGCTTAAGAAATTGGAATGACGCCTGGATGAACCATAGGCTCATGGGAGGGGGCAACGAATACCCCTCCCCCAGACAGGAAACCTACCACTCTTTCCTTTGCTCCCAGGCACCAGGAGGACTGCCCTCTCTGGCCCTTTCTGAATGGGACCCCCGAGCCCTACCCGTCTTCCCAACACTCTTGCAGCCACACTTCATATATGGGACGGCACATCTGAGAACAAAAGCCACACGTCTCAACAGCATGCAGCTCAGCCTCCCTGTTCGTATCTTTCCCCCGTTACTTGAAAAAATCCCCAATTCCTGGCAGCTTCTGAAACATAAACAGTTACACGATAATGAGCAAACAACTCTGCAGTACAAAGGCCTGGAGCTTAGAACAGACTGCTTTTATTGCAAATAAGAAAAACAACTGGATCTAGTTAAGCCAAAAAGAGGGTGTTCTTAAAGAACAGAGGATTCTGAATTGACTTACGAAGGACTGGGGGTGCACAGGCACCGCTGTGCCACCTCCCTGGCTTCTGCCTCTCTCTGCCCATCCTCACCTCTTTCCCTCCTTTACACACCAGCTTCCTCCACCCACGTCCAGGTCTCTCGTGTGTCCCAGAGATCAGAAACTCTTGCTTGATATCAATTCAAAACTATGTAGAAATGCACCTACTTGTCTCAGATGCCCACCTCTGATCCAATCAGCTCACCCTGGGGGCTGGGGAGGAGCCACACTGTACAGTATGGCCACTGGGATCCTTGCGAGGTCATGGTGGTCTGGACAATGCTCTATGGGTGATCACTACTCATCCCAATATGTAAGCCAAGCCTATTTCTTGACAAGAGGGAAGGAAAGAGTGGCAGAACTATGTGACTGCATAGGAAGAAAAAAAAATCTCCTGTGTTGTTGAAGGCCGGGAACGCTGAGACCCCAAAGCCTAGGAGGAAGCTTCAGATCAACCGGCACCACAGGCCGCGGGGCTCTGGTTGGCTTTCCAGCGCAGAGAATAAGTAAGGTGGGTCATTTGGGTTCTGCAGACACAGCCCGATTAAAGCAGAGGATCGAGGCAAGTATTTCAGAAAATGCAGGTCCTTACCCATTCTTGAGCACAGAGGTCTCTCCTACACCATCATTCATGGGCAAAGGTCAACATAGAACTTAAACAATGTCAGCCCCACCCCAACCATAGAAGCCGTGTCCCTAGTTTGGTAGCCTAGGTGCCAAATGAAGCCAGAGCTGTGTGACCCTTATTCTCAAGAGATGTTATGACACTCGCAATGCCAGGTGACATCATGGGAGCAAGCTGGGAGCCTTCCATACCTGGAGAGGGGACAACCACACGAGGAAGTCCCTGTTTTATAGTATATTCTCAAGTTGCGTCCTGGTTCTCAACCCTCCTGTCACCAGATCAGCCCACATCCCATACTGAGCAGCCTATGGGAAGCCCTCTGATGTTTACTTTTCTAGGATTCTATCTTTGTTCTGAATTCCACTGACGTAAAACACGGGTATTGGGATTTCCCTGGTGGTGCAGTGGTTAAGAATCCCCCTGACGATGCAGGGGACACGGATTCAATCCCTGGTCCGGGAAGATCCCACGTGCTGTGGAACAACTGAGCCCGCGAGCCACAACTACTGAGCCCACGCACCGCAACTACAGAAGTCCAGATGCCTAGAGCCCGTGCTCCGCAACAAGAGAAGCCACCGCAATGAGAAGCCCACGCACTGCAACAAAGAGTAGCCCCCGCTTGCCGCAACTAGACAAAGCCCGCGTGCAGCAGCGAAGACCCAACGCAGCCAAAAAATATATAAATTAATTAATTTAAAAAATACTTAACTTTAAAAAACAAACAAATAAATAAATAAATCACTGGCATTTGAGTTGCTTACATTCAGAGCATTCTCAATCACTATTACCTTCCAGATGTCCTTAATTCAAGTTTAATCGTGTACTGGATCTTTTTGGGTTACTCGTGTTTTATATAGTAGAGCAAAGATACCAGGTACCTATCAGAAGAAATAAAATATTAATTTATATGCCAAAGACTTATCCAGGCACTGGATACACAGATGGAAACAGCTGGTCATGCCCTCACATATGCTACAGCCCTGCACTTCCTTAACATTAGAGGCCAGCTGTAGAATTGTGCTTCAGCAACGGGCAGTGAAGGTGCTCGAGGGGTAGATTGGGAATGAGTGGATGGATTATAGAGCCTTTTAACCAGGAGAATAGAGGAGAGCCATCTTCCTGTGAAGGCACCAAGATACTCAGAGACCAAGACACTTATTATTGTTCAATCTAATTGCCTGTGACTATTAGGCCTCTGTATAGCTAATAACTGGTACCTTTTGGTAGATTTTATTGTTTTTCACTGTTTCAATAAGAGAGGCCTTATGGAGACAGGCGTTACCCTGTGACATGTATCCCTTCTGGATGGAAGCAGTTGAGGGCAAGTGCACATTTCTGAAATGCCCAATTTTCTGCTGCCCTGGTGAGCACAGAAGTGTTGGTGGTTATTAAGTTGGACGAGCCAGGATTCTGGACACCTGAGCAAATGGATGGAAAACAACTGCCCTTGGGGATCACCCAGATCCACTTGGATTTTGACTGGGGTTTGGGGGTTGTTACTGCAGCATGTGTAGCCCATCCCTACTGGATACATTTTGAATACTCACATATTTGATCTCCATTTACTTAAGCAGTATAGTCTCTCTCAGACTGCCTGAAGGCACAGAAGGACTCAAGAGGGCCCTGCCTGAGCAGAATGGTACTTTTCCTGTTTATTTAGTAAGGAGACAGAATGAATCAAGTGAATAAGTAGAAGAGTTGAATGAATGAAATCCTTAATTCCTGCTTATAAGTCTATTCGTAGGCCTGAAGAAAGTGCCTTCAAGATGCTTCCAGGCTCTTTGATATGAGGAAATAGCACCATGACCTCACTGCCAGACTTTCTGCACGTTTATTAACCCCCTGAATACTTCATTCATTTCAGGGGTAAGTGGCTGGGGCCAGGCCAGGGCCAAAAGGTCAGATGACAACTTCAGGCCAAGCAAACGCATCCTGTGACCAGAAAGATGGCCCAGGGCAGGAAAGGGAAGAAAACCAGTGGTGGGTTTTGTGCAAGCCTGGGATGCCTGGTCCCCAGCTACAGAGAGTCTGAGAGGGATGTGAATTCTCCAAAGATTCAATGCCCCCAAAAAAGAGTGATTGAGGCTGTGAGGACTTCATCAAATGATTCCAAAGCTCTGATGAAAGAAGAAACATCCTAGAACAGTCATAAACATTAATTTAAAAACATAAGGAGAATGGACGTGGTCATTTTATTTTAAAGGGTTTTAGAAAGCTAACATAGTTACAACAGTGTATTACTGACACAGGACTAGACAAAACAATGTAAAGAACCACAGACTCCCAAAACGGGTCCAAATATACATATATATACATATATATCTTATATATGCCTGATAAAAATAGAAATAGAATACCCAAATTGTAGGAGAATAATGAATTGTTCAATTAGTAATACTGAATTAAAAAGTTAAGCATTTGGAAGAAAAATGAAGTCAGATTCTTTTAGTTATATATCAAAATCAAAATCAGAAGAAAATGTAAGTATGGTTTATGTAGTCTTAGAAGGGAAAAGAGCTATCTAAGACTATCAGAGAAGAAAATCCAAATAAAATATTGATATATCTACACACAAAAATATAGAAAACGTCTCTGCCAAAAAGTAAAACACAACATAAAATCAGAAAAGTCTGATTTATTTGCAAAGTACATAACAGATAAATCAATAAGAAAATTAATATCTAAGTAGAAAAAATGGGATAAGTAAGAATGAGACGAGGGAATTTATAAAAGGAGAAATACTGATGGCCAATAGTACGGAAATATGAAAAAATGCACAATCTTAATAGTAATTAATTTAATTTAATTTAATTAATCAAGTTAATCAGTAATAAGTATCCAAAATCTATGAGCTATAGTTAAAGCTATAGTCAGAGGAAAATATACTTTACTTTTGTTATTAAAAATTAAAAAACCATAAAAAGGTGCACTGAAAATAATTGAATTGAGTGTTCATCTTTTTAAAACAAATTTTAAAAACAACAAAAAATAAAGGCCAAAACAAATAAATATAAAAGTGAAATTAATGAAATATTTAAAAAATAAAAGAAATGATCAATTAACCCAGAAACCAGACGTTTTAAAAGGCAAATTAGAAAAATATATCCTGATAAATCTATGTAAAAAAACCCAAAAAGACAAAACACCAACAGGCAGAGTAGTAGAGATAAAACAGGTGCTATAACCACAAACATGAGAAAGATTAAGAGAACTTTAAAACAATATATTCATCTCCTTTCAGGCACTGGTCATAATTAAACAGGGCAAGGATGAAGGGAATTCGGCATCTCTCCTCAGCCCTCCCTTAACCTTTACTTTGTGGCCTGGGGTCAGATTTGACACCTGTTGCCCTGGGGCTCCAGGGGGTTGACAGCTCCCTGGTCAGGGAGGAGGGAAGTGGCACTGCTTTTTCTCTTATCTGGAATTTAGCCCATAGCCTCAGTGCATTGATCTAGAATGACCATGTAACTGTGAGCATGGTCTTAAGCTGTCTGGGTCCAGGGTGCCAGAGACGTGTGGTCCCCCAGTGGGCGAGGACATCTGGCCCTGCAGGGTAGGGACTTTTAGGCAAAGGCATTCCAAGGGAGTGTAGCAACCCGGGGAAAGAGGGAGGAGAGGAAAACGGGATCATCTGAAGTCGAAGACAAGGGGCTCACGGGACCCCGCCTCTCACCTGGCTCGCCATATGAGCTCTGAGTTTGCTGGCGCTGTCTTAGAGACACCAGCAGAGGGCAGCAGGAGGCTGTAGCTGGCGGGGTACAAAGCCACTGAACCCGATAACCCGAGAACGGAGGCTGTGCCCACAGCCGTGTTCCAAAATAAATTTGACTGCTTCTCTCATTGATCCAGCTTGGAGCTGAGTCAAGCTCCAGAGAAGGGAGTTGGGTCACACTCATTTGCGGGGAGGACTTAGATTCAGTCATTCGTTTGTTCATTCTTTTCTTTATTCAACAGTTATTGAGTGTGCATGTGGTTCCCAGTCCTTTTCTAGGCCCTGGGACTGCAGAGGTGAGTGATCGAATTTCCTAATAATCACAAGAGCAGCAAGAATGAACGCCTGCCTGCAGTTCCTGCAGGGCAGTGCTAACCTCAGTGCCTTATTTGTATGGTTCATTTATCCCTCATGAAAACCCTGTGAGGTGAGCACCATTATTATTCCAATTTTACCAAGAAGGCAACTAAAGCACAGAGAGTGTATGTGACTTGCCCAGGGTCACACAGCTACAATGTGGCAGAGCCAGGGTTTGAATCCAGGCGGTCTGGCTCTTCGTTGACTTTGCTACACTGACATAACTTAAACAAGTAAATGGTCAAGTTGATTTCAGGTGACTATAATTGCCAATAAGAAAATAAAATAGGGCATCATAATGGTGACTGGGGCTAGGTCAACCTTGATTCAGTGGTCAGATAAGGATTTTGGGGTGGGGGGTAGTGGTGACGTACAATCTGAGACCTGGCAGGGGCGGAGGATCATAGTAGCACCCAGACGGTCTCTGTTGAGCCCTAGCGGGTCCCAGCACACAACTCACAGCCGCTTGCGGACCCTTGAGTCCATAACCAAGAACCCAGAGCCCCTGGAACCACTCAGAGACAATGGTCCTCAGTGAAGGGTGTGCAGAGAGCAGCTTGGACACAGGCTGGGGGTAGGGCAGAGGCTGAGGCCCCTAACAACAGGATGCTGGGAACTTCAAGCTCTGGGTCTGTTGGTTTTCCTACAGACGCTCACACACGCTCAAAAATACATGCGAATACCCCCAAGTCCATGTACACACAATTCCCCACCCAGAGTCTCACCTGCCCAGGGCCTCACCTCCTCTGACGTTCCCCAGGGCTGTTCCAGGCCCAGACCCACTCCCAGGGGTCACAAGAAGACCCTGGAAATGCATAGGGAAGGATTTCAGTCAGCAGCTGCTTTTTACTAGTGCCGTCAATCAGCTGACAGGAGATTATTTCAGGTCTGACAATATAGAGTGAAGCACTATTTATATGTGATGATGGATGGTCCCTAGATTTGCTGTGATCATCATTTCATGACGTATGTAAGTCACATCATCAGGCTGCACGCCTTAAACTTATGCAGTGCTACATGTCAGTTATATCTCAACAAACACGGAAGAAAAAGTGTACAGAGGGAAGCAGGACGCCCTTCACCTCATGAAGGGTCTACAAGGAAAGGAGAAGCCTGGCTTCCTGGCTCTAGGCCCTCCTGCGAAAGTGAGGGGGAGGCAGAAAGCAGCTATGGTGACTATATTTCTTAGGGCAGTCGTTTCCCAAACTGACAAAAAACCCGGGTCACCTCGGGGCCTCGCGAACGTAACAGATTTCTGAGATTTTGATTCGCTGGGTGCAGAGTGGAGCTGAGAGCCTATGACTTTGGCTAGCATTCCAGGCAATTCTGTGGGTCGCTGCTCTGAGAGCTGCATGAGGTGGCATTAGCGCTGTGCTTGCCAGGACAGGGCAGGCTGGGTTTGGGGTCGGTGACAGCTGGCCCAGCCCAAGGCGTTTGTTAGGCTAATAAATGCTTACTTGCATTTCACTGCTTTTGAGCATGACACTTGTATTTGCTTGGACAAATCACAGGTCCATAGTTAGAGATACTGTTCTCCTCCCCGCACAGGTTGCCACCATGACTAAGGGCACCCAGTCCAGGTGGAACCCCACCCTGAGATCCTCCTCGTTTCCCAGCACCCCACCAGCCACTTAGGGTTAGAAGGACAACATCAATTTTCAAAGTCCACTTCCCGGCATCTCCAGCCCACACTCCATGATAATGTTCAACCCCTTCCTGGTTAATGAGAAAAAAAAAGAAAGAAAAAAAAATCCCTGATTCCTGGCAGGTTCTAAAGCATAGTTCAGTTACACAATAATGAGCAAACACCTTGACAGCAATGAGCAAACTGTGAACCCTGGTTCCCGCCCACCTCTGACAGCCAGAGAAGGGAGGCAGGCTGGTCCTGGGCAGGAAGGGGATTTGAGGAGTGTGAATGCTAGGCCTTCAGCTGGTACCCCAAGCCCCTGTGCTCTGGCTTGGGCATGGCTAAAATGTGAGAACAGTAGAGCTGGAAGACTCCAAAGAAAGTCGGTCCTGCGGGAACAAGGCCTTGCCGTACCAGGATCCAGAATCCAGGCCAGAGCCTGGGCCTTTTATGTTGCAAGTTTTGGTAGTTATTTTCATTCTAGTAAAGGAAGCAAATTGCAATCACATTGGCTGTATCTATATACCTTCATGGGAGACTGTTGACTTATAGACATAATTTAAACTCAAAGTCCCCATCTCAAGAGCAGGGTGTGTTTGCCATTCTAACTCACTCAGACTGACTTTCTATAGAACTGAGAAATTGGCGATAAGTGTTCAGGGCACAATGAGTTTGGAAAAAATTGGCAGGTAACAAAAACGGAAGACAGTTCTCGGATCCTGCAGCTTTGCGCCTGAAAGGGCCCTGCAGGTCTGCATCTGTGTGTGATCATTGATTCATCCAGCTTTAAAAGGGAGAAGCCATTACTGATCAATTTACAGATAGGGAAACTGAGGCCCAGGGAGCCAGCATGCCATGGCGAAGACTCCTATTTCACGAGAACAAACAACGGGGCTCAAGAAGTTGCTCAGAGTCCTGAAGTCCCAAGGGGAATGTGCTGCCCGAGGCCCCTGAGGTCTGTCCTTGGAGCACCTGGCTTCAATAGGTCCCCTGTGCAAGAGATGTCAATCATCATATGTCCCTTAGTAAAGGAAAACAGCCTGCCCTCAGCCCTTGAGAGAATGAAAGAGATGGTCTGGACAGTATTCTTGAATCCATAATTTCCCTCCTGTTTCAGGTCTTGGAAAGCCTCGATGAACTGTAGTTTCTATCCTTGGACTCTCATGAGAATCCATTTTTAGGTTAACCCCACCTTCTCTTGAGCCGATTTGCCCACTGCTTGCTGATAAGAATTGGGAAGTAAATACAGGGAGGTTGTTGCCTCAATCCTAGACTGAGGGAAGAATGCCGGCCAGGGGATACATTTAGACAGAGGAGATCTGAAAAGACGATCAGGTGCTAGGTCAGGGGGAGAACCAGCTCCACATGTCCAAGAGCCTGGGGAGAAAGCTTCATGTCCACTGGGGATGACTTAAGGGTAGGGGAGCAGGGTCAGGTCTTGGGTGGCATAGAAAGCTCTCAGAGTAGGAATGTGAGGCTCTAGTGATTGAGGGATGAAGGGGGAAGGGAGCACCATGGAAGGAACTAGAAGGAGAAGACTGAAAGGGAAATGGAAGAATTTGAGCTCATCCACAGATTTTTGTTGCATTTCCCTGACTGAGGGGGCACTCATTACATGCTGGGAAACAATTCCTGTGAAGCACATGACTGCGTCTTGTACACTGACCTTTATACACAGTATAAACAAAGGAGACAATCATCTCAGGGTAGACATGGTCCCCGTCCCCCCTTACATAAAATAGAAAGAATGATATAATGGTTACCTGTCCATTTTCTCATTTTTGTCTTGGCAATGAGAAAATGCAGGTGCAACTTTCATGCTTGATTATGATAATTCTCTTGTTCTGGGTTGTCTTACATGTATCTTCTTTCCTTCTAAAAACTTTCTGGTCTTTCCTTTTTCTATTTGCCATAACCTACGTTACCTAGGTTTCATATGTGCCTCTAAATTTTAGGCAGTTTCCCATTCCTTTGGCAAGCAGTCTGGATTTGAAGTGCAAACAGTGAATGGTTCTGCTGTACGTCACGAAAGTACCCTTCTCACTGCTCCCAAGTGCAGTGCCTGAAGAAGAGCTTCATGAGGTTGAAAATTCAGTGATGTGACAGTCTAAGTGGGCCAGAGGCTGAGGACACAGGTACTGTCCTCCTCCCCCTGCCAGCCCCAATGTCTTCAGCACACTCCACCCCTACCCCGCCAGCCTCACAGAAGAAGCACACCTCAGAGAGAACTCTACCCTAGAATATTCAATGTGCAGTATCCCACCCACTCGTCCGTTTGGTAATTCTTTGGTGCACCCATGCAACAAACACTCATCAAGCACTTACCAAGTGTGAGGCGCTCCCTCTGGTAGTTCGGATACAAAGAAAAATAAAATGGAAAACTAATTTAGCAAAGATATTTCATGAAGTTAAAGTGGCCCTTAGTCCATTCATGAAATATTTTCAGTCTCATTTTGTGATTGGCATACAGCTGGAAGCGGAATTCACCCTCTTCCCCCAGTTTGCTGCCTGGGCTCCATAGAATCTCAGCTCCGTCCACCCTGAGATTTCTCAAGAACATCCACTGTCATGAGCTTGACTGTGGGCCAAGACGGTGTCAGAACTCTGCTCAGAGGGGCGGTTTTATTTGCTGACTGGACGGTGCTGCCTCATTTGCCCCCCAGTGTGTGAAATGCACCTTTAGGGAGATCTTCCCTCTTGTCTCTAAGAATAATGGACCCATTGACCTATAATGGGATGAGGATGTCACAGAAGAAAGGGGATGTTGAACATGGAGGCATTAAGACCGATGATGCCCTGTAAGGAAGGACCCAGCCTGCCTGACCATTTGCCTCCTCCCGCGATACCGGCATAGGCCACAACATCAAAAGAGTCTCCTAAAAGCATGCGGGAAGGGAAGGCTGCCCTTTGTTCCCAAGATCACCCTAATGACCCTTGGGAGGCCACAGCCACTTGGGCAAGTGAGGGGATTCCTAGGACTATTCGCTGTCACCCATGTAGGACACTGCCAGGTGTCACAGTTTCAGTGTATAGCTCATGAACAGCTAAAAACAACACGCATGTCGTAGACAGGGCTGGGCTAGCCATGGGAAGGAGACTCTGACACCAGGTAGTGGCAACTTGGAAAAATGGGAATTGGATCTCTTGGAAGCTGAGACACTGCCTGCTCGGACACAGATGTGGACCTCCATTGATCCATCTGCTGGGCTGCAGTGTCCTCACTAAAAAAGGAGAGGGTTTGAATGTGCTTTTTCTGAGATTGACTCTGACCCAATGCTGTGCTCTTTGGCAGGACAGAAGGTGTCCTTTGCCATGGACTGGACTGGACCAGAAACCCTCATGCCCCACTGTCAGTCTCTTTTCACTTCATCCCCCCACAGTCAAATATGTCCCCTTGCTTTTCTCCCATCCCCATGAAGGAATGAATCAACACTGGACATGGGGAAAATGGCACTGAATTCTCTTTCAGAGCAGCAGGGACCTCAGCAGGGAGCCAAGGAGGGGGCGGAGGAACCTGCCTCTTCAGGCTGGGAATTCACAGATGGCCAAGAAGGAGGAGGAGCAGGAGATGTCATTCCAGAGCCCATCTCTTAGGAGGAGGACACAGTCCTCCCCTGAGCCATGGTTATTAGGCTCATTCTTCTTCCAGTTGCTGTAGCCCATCCTCCCTCCTGTTACATACATAAACTGGCCTTCGGTCACCTCATCTGTGATGCCCAGGAAAGCAATGTCAGGGGCCATGTCCTGGATGGCTTTGTTCTCCTCAGCATTCTTGGGGGTGGCCACGGTGGCCCCAAGCTCAGCGCACAGAGCCTTCACTTTGGAAAAAGGCATCTTTTCACCATTGGTCACGTAGAGCATCTTTCCAGACTTTTTACCCAAGGAGAAGCTTTGCACTGAAATCACAAAATGTAGGTGGGGTTGACTTGGCTTCAAGCCCAGCCTGGGACAGCAGATGAAAAAGCCCTTCTCTGGGAACTTGGGAGTCTGGGGTTGAGCCCCATTCTCTACCACCTCTGGTGAGATCCTAGTAAGAAGGTGGAAGGCAAGTCCCTGGCAGCAAGCCGGGGCTCTCCTGGCATATCCCATCCTTAGGACAAATATCTGTTAAAAACTGTTCCAGTACAGGTGGACCTAGGGAAACATGCTTGAGCCCCACTGCCAGACATGGGCACCAGGATGAGAAAGAGGCATGGACCGCCATCTGAGGCCCGTGGGTGCTAAGGAAGGAGCAAAGATTCCAGAGTCAGCAGACCTCCACGCCATCCTCCTTCCCACTTCCTAACTGTATGCTGTTGAATGAATTATCTATACTTCCCGGACCTATTTTTTTCTCACCTGTAAATAAAATGGGTGTAATACCCACAAATAGGGATGGCAAGACGATTGAATAAAACCAAATTATGAGAAAATTCCCACCTAGTATATAATAAGTTGTCATAAGTGTAAGTTCTTTTCCACCGTCCCCCCAAAACCTAGAGCATTCTGGAGAAAAAAGTTAGAGTCAAGAACACATTGGGGACAGAAAAAAAGCTTACACTTTTTGATGTGATCCAGTTGTGATTTCAGGCTCCTTATCCGTCCCTCTAAGTCAGCCAGCTTAGCCTCGGCAACTATAAAGCAATAGGGAGAGGATATTTATTTAGAAGAAGACCCTCAATTGGAGAGCAGAGTATTTTGAAAAAAAAAAAATGAGCTTGCTGAAAAGTATTCGTATTCCAGAAAAATAAGAAAACAAAAAGAAGCAAAAGGGGAAAAAAACTGTATTCTTGCCTTCTCAGATATACTTAGTAACTATTGTAAACTATAACTCTGGAAATAATAATAATAATACCATAAACTATAGCTCTGGATCCTTTTCTTCATATACTGCTTAAATATTGCAATATTATAATTATTTATAAGAAAAGGCCCAGCTAATTTTTCTCCTTTTTGAAAACTTTTCTTAATCATATTTTCATTTCCTATTCTAGGCAAACTCTTTAATACGTTTATTATTCTGATAGGCCAGTGGACAAATATAAGTAAGAGGTCATCCTTTTGGTTTTGTTGTTACTGAATTTATTTTACTCTGAACTAAGTTGCTGTGATGTCCCCCATTATCCAGGGGTCCTATGAGGCCAACCCTTTTCATGCCACTCTTGTGACAACAGACAAAATCCAACAGCAGAGAGGACCAGTTTCCTCCCTTGCAGCCTGGAACCACGTACTGGACTGTTGCAGCTGAAGAAGGGCCAGGGCACATGTCCTACAGAGGTCTGCTGAGGGTGAGGCAGGCAGGGTTCGGAAGTCTATACCCGGGCACCAGTGGGAATCCCCTTGGGCCCCAAGGAACTGAGAGGAATGAGGGCGCTGGGTCAGGAAGCAGAGCTGAGCATCTTCCAGTGGGGCAGCAGGAGACGGGGCACCTCCCACCTGGCCCTGGAATTCCCAGGTCCTGGGTCCCCACAGCCCACATCACTTGCTGGGGTGAGCTCCTTACCCGAACTGTCTCCACGATCTCCTTTGTGGCCCTTTGGTCCTGGAAGCCCAGGATTCCCTATATTTCCTTGAGGCCCCATTTTCCCTGGAGGGCCCTGCAAGCCTCTGAGCCCTGGCCCTGTTGGAAGAGGAAGGAAATGTGACCCAGTGTCTGTCACTCATTCTCTTTCTCCAAAAGCTCAATATTTGATTGACCCCAAGAAACCACCACTCAGCTAGCAGTGATCCAAAGAAGAAAGATCCTCCTGCGTCTCAGGGGATGGCCTGTCCTAAGGGCCAGCTCCCTGAGCATCACCAATTCCTGGGTGGCAGTGAGGGATCCTGGAGAGCCAGAGAAGCATCTTTATTTTGGAGAGAATGCCCTTTTACAGGAGTTTTTCTGAATGAATCGTCACCTACCATAATGAAAGGTGAGCCTCCTCATGTCTCTGTGCCAGATCCCTTATAGAGAACACCCTCCCGTTGGGGTAAAAGATTGAAGAAGTCAGAGCGGCCTGTCCTATACCTGGTTCTCCCTTTTCTCCCTTGGGTCCATCTCGTCCATCTCTGCCTGGGGTGCCGTTGGTGACCGGGATGCCACAGGTCACCACTGAACAGGTCTTCTGGGCATCCTCACAGGCTTTTGTTTCTGAGCAGGATGTTGTCACCACACACAGAAGGAGGACAGGAAGTGACAAAAACAGGAACATGGTCCTTACCTTAGAGTGGAGAAAGTCAAAGAAAATAATTCCATCTCATTTGGTTTGCTACCATCTCTGATGTGTTGGACCCTGTGCTCGGGGCAGCTGACACAGAGGGGGATGTCACAACTCTTGGCCCTGAGTTACTCCCAGGCTACTAGGAAAACTATTACTAGCACAGGCAAGATGTATTAGAGTTAGATCAGTGCTAAAACAAATATAGATGCAAGAGTAATATCACAGGGGCCCACTTTCCCTGGGGCTCTCATGCCCTGTGGGCCCAAGGCTTAGTTGGTTAGGCAGCCCTAAGCACGAAAGCCCACAGGGTCTACAAATGCCACACAAGCCCTGTTCCCGATGGCCCGGCAAAGAGAGCTCATTTCTTGCATGACCTTTGGCTACTCTCCTCTCAACTCCCTTTCTTGAGGGCCTAAGTAGCCTAAATTTCCCTCTTCTTCTCCTTCCTATGGACGCTAAAGGTAGACTCAAACTATAGCATGTGACCCATTGCTTGGCGGGACCTGTTTTACAACATCCGTTGTCTCGTGTCGCATAAAAATCTGTTTTACACCACAGGGCCCCAACCACCCCCAGAATCACAGCTGTTTCCCCAACAACTTGTCAATCATCCTGTTTCATAAAGTCTCTACTTTGTGACAGGCACTTGCTGGGACTCGGGACCCAGAGTACCCTGAGGTATGGAAACTTGTTCTGACCCTGAGAATGGAACCTTCTTTGGTCATTGATCCTGGCCAGTTGCCACTTAGATTTATCTCCTTCCCTTGCTTTGAGATTTTCCACCGAGAGGCCATTTTTCCAGCCAGAACCCAGGCTCCTAAAATTTCTGTTCACCCTGGGCCCAGCAGGGTCAGCTCATACTCCTCCTGGCAGGATCCTCTGCATGCTTCCGAGACGCTTCTCCGGCTCTGTGCCCCCATCCAGCCATCAGATTCGCATCCAGCCTTTGCTCGAGCTGGTCCCCTTCCAGGAAGCCTCACAGCCCAGCCCCCATGGGCCTATCCCTCTGCTCCTCTCTGACCTCTAATTCCAACGTCCCTGCACAACTACTGCATCTGTCCTTGGCCACCTTGGCCTGTCAGCTCCCTTAACCCTTCCTTCCCTCCAGGACTCAGTGAGAAGTAGGAAGTTGGGAGGGAATTTTCTTTCTTTCCTTCTTTCTTTCTTTTTTTTTTTTAGGATTTTTAATTTTTAAATTTATTTATGTGCTCTCTCTTTTTTGTTGTTTTTGTTTGTTTGTTTGTTTGTTTATTTTGTTTTGGCTGCACTGTGTGGCATGTGGGATCCCAGTTCTCTGACCAGGGATGGAACCCGTGCCCTCTGCCGTGGAAGCACGGATTCTTAACCACTGGACTGCCAGGGAAGTCCCGGAAGGGAATTTTCTTGATCAAATCTTCTCCACCTTCCCTCTCTCTTAAGCTCCCCTGATTATGTGGGAGGCCAAAGCCAGAGCTAAACATGTTGCTGGCATACACACCCCACTTCCATTCTTCTGTTTGGCTGAAAAGACCACCTTTAGTTTGCAGATGGTAACCTGGATCCAGGAAGGGCACAAGGCCCCAGGTCAGAGAGACAGAGGCCCTCAGGGGGCCTGACAACCCCACCACAGCCCCTGCCTGGAACTCACCAGGGTCAAGCCAAGTGGCCAGACTCTTGGCCGAGGCCTCCTCTTCTGTCCTCAGAAATGACTTACTAGGGGCCTCCTCAGAGCACAGAGGCTATGGCAGGGAAGCTGGTCCTCCAGCCTAGGCCTCTGGCAGATGCCTCAGCAATGTCAGCCCCAATTAGTCTGGTGACCAGGGACAGTGCTGGACTGGCCTTCAACCCCAGATTAATAAACAACCATCCTCAGAACCGCTGTATCCTGGGCAGTTCTCCAGGGCTGCTGGTGGGGTCTCCAGCTTAGCACGGGGCAGCTCTCTACTGCAACACCCCAGACTCCTCCCACTGCTCCCTCCCATGCATCTGTCTCTATAGCTCTGCTATCTGATCCTCTAGAATCACAGATTCCCAGATCATAGATCAGAATCCCAGAGGACAGTTCTTTCCAAATATTTGTCTCTGGAAGGGACATGCATAGACATCCTACCAAACACGTGCTCATGCAGACACACATGTACAGGCGTACACCTGTGTATCAGTTGTTCTGCCTAGTTCTCCCTTCCATTCATATTTAATTTACTAGGAGCAGGAGGGAAGGAGTTAAACACCTACAGCACTGAGTCACCTCATTCCTCCCTTGTCATTCAGAACATTCGTCAGCTGCCCTGTCGGTGCGTCGCAGCGCTAGGCACAAGGAAAGGAAGTGTTTGTAGACAACTCAAATTCAAAGCTGAACATGGGCATTTGCACTAGCTCTTCCAGCTTAGGACACTTCTCTCCATCTTTGCATAATTGCTTGTTGTCGTTCAGATTTCATCTTAAATATTATTGCTGGAGAAAGGGCTTTCCCTAACCATTCTATCACAAAATTATAATTCTCTGTTTTAGTTATCTGCTTATAATTCTTCTCTATGTAAAATTGTCCTATTTCTTTGGTTGCATATTTATCGACCATCCCACTCCTTTAGAACAGGAACTTCATGAGAACAGGCATCTTGCTTCCCCACCTCTAAGAGGGCCTGGAAACGGAATCAACGCTCAAACATTTGTGGAACAGAGGAATCCTCCGGCATCGTGTCCTCAAAAGTGGCATCGTGTCCACTTTTCTAGGGCAGGAGCTGTATTTGATTCCCCTCCTTGTCTCCAGGGTGTAACTCAGGGCTGGGCACTTGGGGAGGATCCACTGAGAGAGTGAGAAGGGAAGCAGAGACGCTGAGCAGGGCAGACACCAGATCAGTCTGCGGCTCCTCCACGCCTGGGTTTCCAGGAGTGTCTGGTTCTTATCTCCAGAGGCTGATCAAGTGGCCTTTTTCAAGTCACTGATATAACTTTTGATTCCTGCCTTCCCCCAAACTTACACCCACTCTTTGAAACACTTAGTCTCACCAAACAACTCTAGAGGTTTGCTTTTTTCCTGCGGTGGAGCAGGGGTAGGGCCGTTTCCCTTGGACTCTGCCTTGTGATTGCTGCTTTCGACCCTCAAGAGTCATCGGCCCTTGTGTACTCAAGTCACTGTGCCCTGTTCAGCAAGCCCCCCAGGTTCCTCTTATCAAGGAGGCTGCCAGGCACTGAGAGGGGCCCCTTGTAAAGAAGACCCCCCCTCAGGGCTGTGTTTCCTGATGCCATTGACACAACTCCGAAGGGCCCATAGGCTCAGAGGACAAAGAACTCTCAAACCCTACGGCAAATGAGCAGACCTCCCAGAAAGGTGGAAATCTGAAGCTGAGAGATTTACATACAACCAGGACCCTATATGTCCTACAGACTTAGAGGAAAGATGGCTTTAGAAGGAGGGAAGAGGATAGAACGGGAGGAGGGAGGGATATGCACTGCGAGCAAAGGGACAATAAGAAATACTTGACTCTGGTGGGACAAAGCCCCCCCTCGAGGATGCGTATCCATTGGGTCTGTCCTGTCATAGATCTGGGGTTTGAATTTATGCTTATTAGTATTATTTTGCTATTATTATTATTATTAAAATTTTCCCTTCATGCCAAGATGAAAAATTGTTTTTCAAGGGTCCCAGCTCATCACAATCTAGTGTAGCATGGGGACGTAAAAGCAATGGAGGACCTTACCCTTAACCCAGGCACCTCAGGATTTTCTCAGATGAAGATCAGGTAAATTAGAATTCACCTTATAAAAACTACTGAACACAGTGAAAAATAAGTAGAGTGAAATCTGACTGACACAAGACTCAAAACTAGGCCTCGGAATGCTGTCAACTCTAGACAACAGATAAATTGATAGTTTTAAAAAGACAGTATAGGGCTTCCCTGGTGGCGCAGTGGTTAAGAATCTGCCTACCAATGCAGGGGACGGGGGTTCGATCCCTGGACCAGGAAGATCCCACATGCAGCAGAACAACTAAGCCCGTGCACCACAACTACCTGCGCTGTAGAGCCCATGAGCCACAAGTACTGAAGACCGCGCACCACAGCTACTGAATCCCGCGTGCCTAGAGCCTGTGCTCTGCAACAAGAGAAGCCACGACAATGAGAAACCCGCGCACCACAAGGAAGAGTAGCCCCCGCTTGCCACAACTAGAGAAAGCCCTCTCAAGGCAATGAAGACCAAACACAGCCAAAAATAAATAAATAAATTTAATTTTTAAAAAGACAGTATAAATAAGGAATAAAGAAGGAATAATAAATAAATAAGGAATAAATAAAAATTAAACAGTGAAACTCGAACTACAATAAGGAAATAACTATAGAGCTATTAATAAAATTTCAGAAACGCTCGTTCTTTGCAAAAATAAACAAATTTGGCAAACATAACCCTGGTGGTTTGAATTACTCTCCTGATTTCCACATTTTCTTTTCATAGAAATATATATCCATGCCCTTTGCCATGGTACTTTGCAATGCCTCCCACTGGAGTATGTGGAGTAAACACCCCAACCCCTTTGATATTTGCCTTGGCCATGTGACCGTGAGCGGACACTAAGGGAGCAGCAGCTTTAAATGTGGGAAGAATATGTCCCCAGTAGCCACTAATATCAGAATAATGAAATGATGTGGAGCGAACAGGAACTCCCCTGAAAGCTTGAAGTAAAAAAAGAGTTTAAATTAAAGTCCAGCCATGCATCCATGGTTAATAGCACAGTCCCTGGAATCTGACTTCCTGTATTCATAGCCCACTACTGCCATGAACTGGCTGCATGATCTTTGGACAATCACTTTAATCTCTACGTGCCTCAATATTCTCATCTGTAAATTGGGTGTAATAATAACGTCTACATAATAGGGTTAATGAGGATTATATGAGTTAATGGAAGTATAATACCTGGTACGTGGTAAGTGTGATGAGAGTATCAGCCATTAAACCACGTAGGGTATCCCAGGAATGCAAAGATGGTTCAACATCAAAACATAGTCCAGTTAACTCACTAATTTAATATATAACAAGTTTAAGAATCTTAATGCAGATATGTACAATCTTGAGGCTTGAAGCTCACCCTTTTCTTGAAACTAATACATGCTCTCAAAATTCTTCATACCTATTCTTCCCTTGGAATACAAACTTTCTAGGGTTGAGTTCAAATATAGTCCAAATGATTATTGTCCCTTAGTTTTGTCACTAAAATCTGTTTTATCTCTGATTCATCACCACCCTGGCCATAGAGTGGCGGCTTCTTGAAGTGAAGGGTGGACAGTGCCTCCTCTCTTATTTATTTATTTATTTTTTGCATGTATGGTTGGTAGAGAGAGTGATGGTGCCCAGGGTGGCAATACCTGCTCACAGGAGGCACCATATATCAGTGGGAACACTGCTGCTTCTCGGCCCATCCTAACTGGTTGTTGGGTCCCTCTGTATGACTGATTATAAATGACAGCTCCTCCCAGGAGCTGGTCCTTCAGATAAGGGGCTCTGTAAAAGCCTCCAGCTGCCTGCTCCCTACCCTCAACATGACATCAGTGAACACGTCACTTCATAGTCTCTTGCTCTTCAAGTCCCTGTGTTCCAAGAAGCAATCTGCTCGTGAGTAGGGCTTAAACTCTGGCTAGCTTCCATGACATCGACGTTGGCAGCCCCTGGGAAATTCCATCCAAGTGGTGGAAATCCACATTGCCCCAGAACACACCTGCTAACGGTTCTATTCTCCCCCTTCTCCATCTCCCCATGCCTCAGCAAGATCAGGCCCTCTGCTGGTTCAGCTCTTCAGCAATTTTAGAACAGGAGATTCCTGCCTTAGGTGACTTAATGAGGGAAGGAAGGCAAAGTAATTCGGGCATCCCTATTTGCAAAAATTAGGAGGAGGATAGGACAGTCCCCTCCCCCATGCCACAGGGAGAGGAGAGGAAGGGATAAATTCCATTGTGAGAGTACAGATGTCACCCATGGAAGGTCAGCTTGCTTTCGCCTCTTTAGTCTTCCTTATACTGACCAACAGAATGCGAATTACTAAACCACTCACGTTGAATGGCCCTCACCTTGCAGGTTCCATGGTGGGGTCCCTGGAACCCCCTGGACTCATTAAAAGATGACCCTTTTACTCTCACCTGTGGGCTCTAGATGCCAGTACCCAGGAACAAGAAATGACTCAACTCACACTTGACACCCTTTTGATGTTAACAGCTTAAAGGAAATGCCAAAGAAATCACCCGATAAAGCTCAGTACACATTCATGATGAAAATGAATCTCAGCAAACTAGGAAAAAGAGGGAACTTTGCCTTGATAAAAGGCATCAGAAACCTAAAACAAGCAACTCCATGCTGAAATACTGGAAATGTTCTCATGATACATTCAATGCGCCCCTAAAGATAACATTCATCACTGAGTGTCTTCAACAATATATAGGGTCTCCTGGCCCCTACAAAAAGGTAAGAATGATATATAAGAAATATAAATATCATGAGGAACAGGCAAAACTTCTGTCATTTGTAAATATAAGCATATATTTATAAAATGTGAGAATCAATTATTAGAAATATTAGAGGGAAAGTGAGAATCCAAAATGATGGCTGGACATACAATCAACCAAAAATAAATCAATAGTTTTCTTATAAACCAGCAATAATTAATTTAAAATGCGATAAAAATAATATAATAACAATTGCAAATAACACCATAAAGGAAGTAAAAATAAACCTAACAAGAAATGAGAAGACAACGATTTTCAGAGACTTAGACTGTTCCTCCGTAAAATACGGGAAATATGTTTCTCCGTACTTTTTTGAATTTTGGGGAAGGCTCAATAATTTGTGTGCTGGGCCCTAAGCTCATGTGGCAGGGTGACCAGATTAAAAATTGACATTCATGAAAGAATGAGAAATAGTTCTGCTCGTTCCCATCTGGTTTTGTGGATTGTGATCCAGAACTTCCTCTTGTCCCGAAAAAGAAGTATATGCAGTGAGGGAGGGCATTACGTGAAGGTGGGAGAAGTGGGGACCTTTCTGGAGATGGGACATAGATATGGTCACCTCCTCAAGCAAGTAGAGACATGATCCAATTCCCACACAGCCTTGGGACATGGGGGCCATGGTCCCTTTCCATGCAGTCCTGAGACTGAGGTGGCTCACAGAGCCCTGAATGCCACCACTGTTGGGCCATGGCAAACATCCAGGGGGCTGAGTGGGGAACGGAAGGCATGATATCACCACCCTCAAATGGAACATGTAGACTTAGATCAGGAGCTATCTGGATGCCAGCCATCAACACTAATGCTCCTCTGTTCCTCCAGACATTTCTGTAACCCCCCATCTGCCCATACAACCTGAGGGTGGGAGCAGGTTGCCCCTTCCACCCAACAAAGAAAGCTTAACCTGAGATTGAACTTTCCACTTTTCAGGTAAGCGGGGCCTCAGAGCCAGAGTTAACTTGATTTCTAAAATCACAGAAATATTTCTTGAAACCAAAGCAATGGAAACTCATGTTAACATATTCATGATTTATTACACTTGAATCATCTCTGCTCAGTGAGAGGATGGGGTGGTGATGAGCATAAGCTTCAGGTTCAGGTAGATGGGTTTGAAAACAGCCTCTGTCACTTGCTCCGTGTAACAAAACTCAAAACATTTAACTTCTTTAAGTTTCAGTGTTCTTGTATAAAAAATGGGGAAAATAATGCTCATTCCATGGCACTGTGTGAAGATTAAATCATAGTTTATAAGATGTCTTAGAAGTGCTTGTCAAGGTGCTTGGTATATAGTATATGCTCAATAAACACTTCACTGAGGTCTGAAGTGGTGGGGATGTGTTCATCAGCAGGAAGTTACTTGGGTAATGCCTGAGGTGGGAGTGAGATCTTCCCTAGAGGCATAGGCTGGCTGCTTTTAGGTCAGGGAGTTGAGTTGGTACCCCCAGAGTCAAGGGAGTGGATAATACATGCCAATCACTAGGGGTGGGTTGGCCTCCACCATGCTGGGGCACCACCCGGCCCTCTGACCTCATGGAGAGCCTGAGCAGATGTGCCCCACAGACCTCAGGCTGCCAGATAATCCCGAATGTATCCTTAGCTCCACACATTTGGAATTTCCCAGAAGTCCACCCATCTATCATTATGCTTGAGCGGCACTGCTAAATCTTGATAAGGCTGGGCAGGCAGTGGGCTGCAAAGAAAGAGTAGAGGGGCCAGGAAGCAGGCACCCTGTGTGTGCTTTTGGAGGGAACCTCCATCCCAGGACTTCACTGTTGCCATCTATAAATGAAGGAGTTGGACAAGAAGAGGAAGAAAGAAGCCTCCCCCTCTTGCCAAAGGGCGAAGTTAGAGTGGCTGTCTAGAGTGCAAAGCTGAGAAGGGGCTCCGGGGGGAGTCAGACTGATTAGTAATCAAGGGGGAGGAGTCAGGGCCCAGCGGGGAGTGCCGTGGCTAAGATACCTCCAACTCTTATAGCTACAAAGGTGTTACAGCACCTCATAGACCAGGTGGATTCCCCAGGACGTGGGCTGAAAGGCAAGGCAGGACCCTCTCCATCCTGTGGCCATGGTGCCTGCTCAAAACTCACAGATGGCCAGTCGGGACTGCAGGCAGTTCTTGTCATTCCACCGGCCATCTGTGTACATCTCCACACACTTCTCTTTGCCCCAACCCCCGGGCTCCCCTGGGTACCAGTTGGTGTAATCCACAGGGGTTCCATCCAGGTAGTAGAAGTTTCCAGCAGTGGGATCCTCAGTCAGGCCCAGGTAAGCATAAGTATTGTGCTTCTTCACGATGTTTGCAATGGCCTCATTCTCCTCTAGACTCCTTGGGGTAGCAATGCGTCCACCTGCTCTGGCACACGACTCTCTAATGGCATCAAAATTGACCGACTGCCCACTGGTGGCGAAGACCTTCTCTCCCACTGCCAGCATGGACCCCTGCAGACTGAGGACTGACAGCAGAGGAATCCGGGTCAGGCCACAGGCCTCTTTGTTTCCAAGTCCTTTTCCTTCCCTTTATGCTCTCTGCCTTTATGCGCTTTGCAATCTCTTCACCTCTTCCTCTCTCTCCTTCTTCCCTCCTTCTTCCAATCCTAGTCTTTCTGGATTCCCCTCCATGCTCCCATCATTTAATTATCCATTCACCCATTTAACAATTACTTATTGACCGTCTATTACGTGCCTGAAACTGTGCAATTTCCTGGGATTCAATAGAGAGCAGTACAGCCAGGAACATTGCTTCCCCAGGACATAGGGAGAGAATCCACATCTACCTCAGTCTCCTCTGAGCCGTTCAGGAACATCTGAACAAGGACCTCCATGTCCACACTTGTTTGTCAAGTCTCTAGAGTCTGGAGCCTGATGCTGAGAACGAGGAGAACTTATGGGAACACCCTACCCTTAGAGGGTCCCAAGGGATCCCCTTACCGCGCATCATCTTCAGGATTTGATGGTTGATCTCAAGGAGTGTGCTCTGGAGCTCCTCGTCTAGATAAGATGGAAGCCCTGTAGAGAGATCCCCAGCAAGAAGAGGGGCAGGCCAACAAAAACCCCCACTTGTGCCAAGCAGGTGTGAGGCCAGCTGCAAGCCTGCCATTCTGCCCTTCACTTGTCTAGAGCCACTGCCCAGGCCCCAGGTCATAAGGGTCCCCGAGGTTGGAGTGTGTTTCCTACTCCCTACACACTTGTCCTTTAATGCAGCCTCGCACTTGCTCAGCCCCCTCTCTGCTCTTCTTTCCTGCCATATCCTTTCATGGCTCTGTCTGTCCACTTCTGCGGGGTTTTCTAGTTTCTGGGCAGGGCCCCCTTCCCCACCTTCCAATCACAAGAGCAAATGTGGTTCTCTCTGACTCTCCTGATGGACCTTGATTACTGCTCAGAGCTGCAGAGTTGCCCTGGACATGCGGGGTTCCCAGTGATATCATCTGTCTGGTCCTTGGTCCACATAAGCCCCTGCGCCCTCAGAATGCCCCTATGCCTCAGCACTAGGAAGTGCCTCGCCTCCTCGCAGTGCTGTCCCAGTTCCCACACCTGACGCCCTGTGTCTCCCCATCAGCTGTTGTGATGTGTGGAACACTTCCACTACCCACCAGTCCCTGCGCTGTGGCCCACGGCCCAGACCCCTCTGATTTCTCAACCTCATATTCTCTTATCTAGGTTGAAACATATACCCTTTGGGGACTTCCGTGGTTTTGTCTGCTCCCCTTCATCCCTCAAGTAACTGACCACATGGGCACGGTGTCCAGTTGCTTCTGTCCACTGGCCACATCCTGCTCACCTGGAGGACCCCTCTCACCAGGCTCTCCCTTTTCTCCACGCTCTCCAGTGAGGCCAGGGGCTCCAATCATCCCATCACGCCCAGGGGGGCCTGGCATTCCTCCAGGGGGGCCCATGGGGCCTGCAGAGAGAGGGGGACAAGGATGTATGCTATCTATCATCCACAGTGGGTTGGGGCTGATGGGACTGGACCTCCCTTATCAGCCAGGCTGACTCACCTGTCACTCCACAGGCACCTTGAGGGTAGACCCTCCAGGGCTGCTCCAGTCTATGGGTCCCCGGAAACTCCCACCATCCAGCTGACCCTTGAACGCAGCCCAGAACCCTGGACAGCAAGTCCCCCTGAAAACAGGTCACTGTCCCTCAGCTCCCACTCAGTACCTGGAGGTCCAGGGTCTCCTTTGATGCCATCTCTCCCATCTCTTCCTGGCAGGCCAGGGGATCCAGGAGTACCAGGGATGCCAGGGCTTCCAAGACAAACTTCCGTCATGTTGTACCCAAGGCCAGAAACCACCATCCAGATGAGGGTGAGGGTCAAAGAGCACAGCAGCATGGTGCCTGCTCCAGCGGCTCCTTCTGTGGAAGGGAAAGGCTGTGGCTCACCTGAAGCATTTGCCAAGGTCTCCCCTTGCTGTGCTTTGTCAAGATTCAGGCACATGATGGAGCCTGAGGGCCAGGGCAGGTACAGACAGGAGCTCTGGAAAGACCCATACTATCCTTGGAAACTCCCAGCATCATCTGGTATCTAACATGGTCTCATGCCCCATCCCTCTGGCTGGAGGTGGAGTGGTACCTGGGCAGGTGAGCAGTGGTAAAGAGCTCTGGAGAGTCAGAGGACCTCGGTTCTAATGGAGTCTCTGTTCCTCGCTGTGTGACCGTGGGGAACTCACTTCACCTCTCTTGGCTTCAGCTGAAACTTCTGTCCTGGAGGCAATCCTGGCCTGTCCCTCCCAGGCTGTTGGGAGGAAGGATGTGGTCAATATCCACTCGCTCCATCTGTCCCTCATCCTCTCAGCTACCCGTTGCTCTTGAGTTCTAAGGGATCATGATCCTGAGGATGAGCAGAGATGACCAGGGCCCACGTCTTGGCCACCCCACGGTGGTCAGTGATAGGGAGTCCCCTCCTCCCTGCTTTCTCGGGACGCTTTCTCTTTGGCAGGCTGTTTCTCCCCCTGCCTCCACCCTGCAGGCCCTGCTGAATCCCTGGGGCCAGTGGGCCCGGCCCAGGTGCACGGTGAGGATATTCGCAAGCCCACCTTCCTGTACCCATAGTTAGGGTTCTGTGGAACAAGTCCCAGTGGTGGGGCTAAACTCACCCACACGAACAGAGCCTATGTGGCTCTCTGCCTCCAGATCTGCCTCCAGGTGGCGAGGTGGACAGCAACATTTATACTGACGTAGGCTACCAGGCTTCCTCTCCACCCCAGGGAGGGGCCTGCCACAAGGACCTCTACTCCAGGACAGCCAGGCAGGAAGCTGTCATCTTGTTTACCCAGTACTTTTCCCCACAGGGCACTCAGCTGGAGGGCCACTTAGGAAACCCACTAAAGAGAAACTCCAGATCGGTAAGAAGGGACAATTCCCACGGACCGGAGGCCACCCACTCTCCCTCCACCCACTTTCCCCAAAGCAGTGAAGAACGAGAGCGCTTATACGGGAACCGATGGAGCCACGTGGCAAAGGGAGCCCTCTCCCTCCTGGGCCTTGGCCTCCCGGTCCTGGCTCGTGATACGTTCGCAGCCCCAGAATCACGATCCCCCAAAAGCCCGCCAGCTGGAGAGAACATACCAGGGCTGGACTCTTTTCCCAGGGGAGCAAAGAGGCAGGCTTCCTCCTGGGGCCATTCCAGCTCCAGAGCCTCTTTGGCTCTTGGAAGTGTCCATAGGGCTCCAGAGTGTGCAGAGGTCACGTCTGAAGCCAAAGGGTGGTCAGGGTGAGCTGGAACAAACTGTCTGTCATGGGGCGTGGCTCCCTACTGAGCCCCCAGCTCTTGCTTCCGGGGCCTGCAGCTGAGTTGACAGAGCATGGTTCACCGGTACAGGTGAACCCTGGGCGGGTTCCCCAGCCCTCCGCCCCGGCAGGCTCAGAGGTGGGGAAGCAGGGCGGGGGCTGGAAGGTCACAGGAGGACAGCAGTTTCTGTCTCGGCCTTGGTGATGTCTGACGACCTGCAGTGGTGGTTTCTTTAAGTAGTGGAATGACACGTGAAGCCTTAATTGATAAGATTCCCTCTTCAAGCCACTTGATGAGGAGGGAATCTCTAACATAAGGATGGTAACGATGGGGAACAGAGACAGGAAGAAATCGCCATGCTTACCCGTGAGTGGTCTGAAAAATCTTGAGATCCTCAGGGAGAGCGGGAGCTCAGCTAATGGAATCCCTTTCCCAGGAGCAGGGAGCCTGTCAGAGCCTCGCTGGAGCCCTGAGTGCTTTCAGCTGCCCTGCTGCCGCCTGTCACGTGCCCTGCGACCCTGTCAGGCACAGGATGGGGAGCCAGGGCCAGCGCAGGGTTGGGGCAACTGGGGAGCAGCTCCAGCTTAAGGACCACAACTCGGCTTGGAGGCAATGCGGTTCTGCAGGTGAAGGAATGGGAGCAGGGGTCTTCTTGGGCAGATTTTAAAGGGTCTAGGGGGAGGCAGCCTGGAGGTCCGGGCCATGGCTGGTGGGGAAGGGTGTGGACTAAGGAGTCAGACACACCTGAGCTGCACTTTGGAGCTGCCACTTGTTATCCCTGTGGCCTAGGTCAGGTTATATAACTTCCTGAGCCATGGTTTTCTGGGGTTCTTTGACATTATTATTTTGAAGTAATAACAAACCTACAAGAAAGAGGCAGGTGCACTACAAATTTTTTTCTGAACCTATGAGAGTAGGTTGCAAACATGACACTCCATCACCCTAGTATATTAGTTTATATTCCATATGAAGATGTTTTCCAATATAACCATCAAAATCAAGAAATTAACACTGGTTCAGATATTATTTTTACTTAAAAACATGA
This sequence comes from Aethalodelphis obliquidens, assembly GCF_003676395.1. Lineage (NCBI taxonomy): Eukaryota > Metazoa > Chordata > Mammalia > Artiodactyla > Delphinidae > Aethalodelphis > Aethalodelphis obliquidens. The sequence continues at coordinate 5,867,662 of NW_020837981.1, read as the reverse complement.
AAGAGTATCACGGGGTATTTTATTTAATCTTTTAAGTCACCTGTTTAACTTAAGTCACTCACATGGCTTAATGCCAATATATTAAAGTATGTCATAAAAATTCTAATAAAATGACTAATTAATTATTTACCTAGCCTTACCTCCTTCTTCATCCTGTGTTCCACCACTCTCCTTCTCCAGCTTCTAAGAGGATGCCCCAAGTTCACAGAACTGAGGGGTGCTTTCCACGGCGCTCTTCCTCTGAGCATGATTCTTCTCTTGTCTGGAGTGTTCTGACTGCCTTTTCTGCCACACACAACAAAGGGTGGATGTCATACAATATTTGTCTTTCTCTGTCTGACTTATCTCACTTAGCATAATGTCCTCAAGGACTATCCATGTTGCTGCAAATGACAGGATTTCCCTTTTTTCGTGGGTGAATAATATTCCGTTGTATGTATACACCACATCTTTATCCATTCATGTATCCGTGGACACTTAGGTTGTTTCCATCCTTGTGAATAATGCTGCAATAAACATGGGAGTGAAGATATCTCCTTGAAAACCTGTTTTCATTTCCTTTGGATATATACCCAAAACTGGGACGGCTGGATCATATAGTAGTTCTGTTTTTAAATTTTTGAGGGACCTCCATACTGTTACCCATAGTGGCTAGACCCATTTACCAGTTTATAATCCCACCAACAGTGCACAAGGGAACACATAATTTTTTACTGTAAGTATGCAACATTTGGGACGTACTTATACTAAAAAATTATTCATTGTTTATCTGAAGTTCAGGTGTCGTTGGGCATCTTATATTTTATCTGGCAAACCTACCTGCAGGTACCATCAAGCAGAGGCTCTGGGGGAGGCAGGAGAGACCTCCTCTGGCTTGCTGTCATCTTATGGGTTTAGTCTGGGCCCACATTGTCAAAGTTGCTGATTTTTGGCTCAGATATGGATGAAAAGTCTTCCTGACCTCTGTGTGGCTTTTGAGCAGGGGCTGAAGTGTGGAGTGTATGAGTTACAAATGGGGCTGGTATTTAAAACAAACCCCAGCTCTCCTGAAGCGGCAGGGAACATCCAGGAGCCGGGGGTGAGAAAGCCCAGGATTTGCTTTATCCCTGCCTCCACCTGGACTAGAATGACTCTCCTGAGGAGTTTCCATGGCTACATTGGGAGGGAGGACAGCAAGGTAAGACCCAGTAGGACAGAGCAAAGGAAGGGACCAGGTGTGGCTGCAGGTCCCGACCAGCCTTCCTGGGGATGAGTGTCCATCAAAGCAGGGATGGTGACCAAGTGCACAGGCTTCTCACAGAGTCTAAGTGTCCATTTCTCTGGGGCAGTGGGCTCTAGATGCCTTGCAAACACGTGCAAAGCCCAGAGAGGAGGCACTAGCCAGGGCTCAGGCCCTGGTGGTTGTTTACCTGAGGCTGCCTGGTGGAGACAAAGCTGAGAGCAGCCGGTGGGACGGGACAGGACAGGCAGACAGCAGGGGCAGGGAGCGGTTGGCAGCAAGCAGGCTGGGGTTCTCCCCAGGAAAGATGCAGGGTGGGCTGCACCTGGGTCCCAGCCGTAGGGAGCTAGAGAAACCGTCTGCCACCTACACTGCGACAGGAGAGAACTCTCAATGGCCTGCAAGCTTCTTCATGGACAACACTTTAGTTTAACTCCAGTGCATCACGGGATCAAGGAGGCCCTGGTCTTCAGAATCAAACAGGTACATTAGCATGTGCTCTACACAGTCACAGCTGTTCCCCTGGGAGGAATTCCAGGCTCAGGACAACATGGGATTCTTTTCGCCCTGCTTCATGGAACAACCAGCTTCTGGTCTGATCCCAGCCTCGTGTTTTCACTGGAACTGAAGGGACTTTTCCCATCATGGATCTCCCTACTCCTCCCCCACATTCACTGCATTCATCCGGTGCCTCCACTGTCCTCAGAGGACACCTGAGCCCACATCCTGACACCCATGTGACCCTCCCGTGACAGCCTCGGCCCCCTCCTGGCTCACCCAGGAGCCAGGCCCCGGAACACCGTGGCGTCAGCTGTGGGCGTGTCCACAGAGCTCTCTAAAGAGGCTCCTTCTTCCTGGTCCTACAGCCTGGATGTGTTCTACTCTCTCGTGTGCAGTGCCCTTCTGTGAGTCCACCTATATTTAATTAACCTCAGATTACAGCAACAATACCTCAACACACTCATTCTAGACTTTTGAAAACATTTCAGAAGGGACCAAAGCCTCTCGGCATTTAGGCCTGCAACGCTTGTCCCAGTGATCTGGGATGTCGGAGCGATGTCCCCTCAGGCCAAGTTGTGGGCCTAAGACTGGCTATGGTCTGGGTTTCATTTTCTAAAAGACCTGAATGTTCAAGAAGAGAGGGCATTCTCTGGAGCTTTCAGCTTAAAAGTGGCTCAAGAATGGGGCCCGAGAAGGAGGTCTCAGCACCGCCCACCCTGCTCCCTCAGGGTATCCTGAAGGGCAGCCAGACCACAGGCTGCTCCACCTGGTTGGGCTGAAGAGATGATAAAAGGTGACAGTTCAGGTAGAGCTCCTGGCAGGGTGACTGGTGTGGGGAAAATCTGATCCTTGCCGGAGTGTCCCACCTCTGTAGAGGTGAAGGGACCAGCTCCTCAGGCACCCGTCCAATGCCCGCCCTCTGCGGGGGCAGGCAGGGCTTCCCTGGCATCTGCATCACTCCTAACTCTAGGGTCTTCTTCCGAAACTACCCCCTGGTGTGTGGCTGCTGCTTTCCAGGCCCCTTGTAGCAGAGGATCTGTTGGGTGGGTGCTGGAGTTGTTACTCACTGACCCGGGAGAAACTGACTAGGAACAAATAAAGACTCCAGCTTCCAGTCAACATGTATTTAAAACAGCTTCAACCAAACACATCTTGGTTTATTGGGAGATGGTGTTAATATAAAAATTATGACTGTGAGTATAAATATAAAAAACTGAATTTGTGCTTCATATATGACCCGAGCCAGAGGAACTCAGCCCTCTGCAAAGCGAGCACAGCCCCACCATGTGCCAGAGCTGGGACCCTCCTAAGCTACATGGCTGTGCCCCAACTCAAGACCAGAGGGCACATGCTGGGCCATGGACCCCACACTGCCCCAGGTCAGGAGCCAGGCCTGCAGGGACATTCAGAGAGGCAGGGCCTTCAGGAGTGCAACTATGGAGATGACCACTGCAGGGCCACTGGCCACCAGCCACATCTGCTTCCACCACAAAGCCTTGTCCCAGCAACCCAGCGGTACTGTCCTGGGGCTGTGCCCACTGCCGTGGCTTGTCTGTACACAGCCCTGCAGACATCCATAGGACAAACACGGAATCTGCATGAGATCCTGACCCAGCATCCAGCCTGGTCCGAGGAGCAACAGGGATACTGAAGCTGGAGGAGAAAGAGCCTCTGCCTGTGAAGTGTGGAAGGGTAACCTGAGGATGAGTGTCTCGGATAAACATGAACCAGGGAAGGGAGCAGGTGACTAATCAGAGACCCACAAGGACGCAAGCACACCCTGCGAATGCAGAGGGAACTGAGAGACCAGCAGAGGGTTGCACACAGCTTGAGGTCCACCCCGGAGAACCAAGGAGAGTTAGCCAGATTGGGAGAGACACATGGGAGGAATAGAGGGGCCCACGGGGGGAAGGAGACCCAGGCTGGTACATGTCACAAAAGGCCAGGGAGTGGTAGGACACAGTGCCACAAATGCTGCTGCCTGTGCCTCAGACTCATGACCCTGGGGAGAATCCTCACTCAGGAAGCCCGCGGTTCCCAGCTGTGCCCCTGAGGCCTGGCTCGCCGCAGGGTGGGGGATGGCACCTGGGCCTGGGGCTTCAGTGTCCTTGATCAGGAATTCCCATTCCCTTCTAAGTTCCACTTGAGAGCAGACACCAATGTTGGATGGCATCTGTGTCCCCCCCGGGTTTCCTGAAGAACCTGAGGGTCAGTCTCTCATGTGCATAATCCTTCCCCACCCCCAGAACAGTGCACCCCTAACAAAGGAGAAAGAAGGGGGTACTCCCTGGGATGAGAGGGGGCACAGGCACACCAAAGCCCTGAGACATCTGATCAGACTGGCGCAGGAACATTTGCCTCAACTGGACTTTTTTGTTCCAGAGAGATGGAATGTTGAGAAAAGGGTTCTGACCTCTCAGGGGCTGTGAATGGCTTCCGTACCTACAGAGGGGAACGGTGCTCCCTGAGTTCTGAGGCTTATCATCCCCAATAGAACTCCCAAGAGGGAGCCTGGCCTCGATCCCACGAGGAATGTATGGGTCAGCTCTGCCTTCTGGTGGCTGAATGAAAAACTGCAGTCAAAGGAGAGGATGTGCAGACAAACATCGCACATCACCCTCCAGGTTCATTGATTCCACCTTCACGGGGGGCTACTTTGTATCAGGTGCTGTGATAGGCCCTGACTTAATCCTCTGACTCCCCTGGTTGTATCCATGAGGATTATTCCCCGCTTCCTCCTGACCTAGTCTGATACAGAGTCTTCACCCTTGTGGGCCTCCCTTTGTCAGGGCTCTTCTTGCTAATCGTCCCATCCCTGTTTGTCCACAGAGGCTGACTCAGTGCTGTGCCCCAGAGAAGGCTGATATAAACCAGTGTCCATTCCTGAACACCTGCTAGGTACATTTACATCTACCATATCCCTCCAAGACTCACTGGAAGACAGGGCCCATCTTTACCCCCTTAGAGCAGAGAAGGACACTGAGTCTCAGTGAGGTTCCCATAACTTACTAGAAGTGGTCCAGCCTGCAGGTTCTAGAGCCTGGTTTAAACGTCTTTCCATCTGATCCCACAGCATCTTAGGCATGGCTTCCCTGAAGATCCAGTGCATTCTTTGCCCATAGCCATGGCTCAGGCCCTGGATGGGCTCCTCCTGGACTGTCACTCTGGCAACGTGGACCTCATCCAAGCCTCAGGTGCCAGGACGGCTTACTGTATCCCCCAGAAGCTCCAGCCTTGCTCTTTGCCTAGAATCCACACCCATCCCTGGACATGCTTGATCCTGGCTCAGCTAGACTGAGCTCAGCCACTTATACCCCAGCCTCCGGCCCCAAGGCTGCTGGCCCAGAGCTTGGTACAGGCTGCCCGCAAGGCCCTCAGCAGGTGCACTGCACAGCCGGTGGTGCCACTGGAGCAGGCTCTTTGCTCTAGCTGAAAAGACCCAGATGCCCTGGAGAGGTGGAACAGAGCTGAGAATCCCAGCCTGTACCCACCTTCTGCAGCCCTGAGTAACTGAGTTCAGTCCAGCCCTGGCCAGGGGCCCTGACAACCAGAGGGCAGCAGCTCTACTGGGCCCAGAACACCAGGAGCCCCCTGGGCCCCTCATTCCACACACCTGCTCCCCACACAATCAGCACAGCCCAGCCATTCTTTAATCAACTACAGAGACCATGACATCATCCCCACTGTTCTCTTATTACCCAGCAACACAGAAGCATCGGCAGAGAGAAGGTGTTCTGATATTTCCAGTGTCTCTGGTGGTTGAACTCCTCCCAGAGAATAGTTGTTTAAGAAATAGTGAATTGTGTCATCAACTTAAATTTAACCCGTTATATTTTCTAGAAATTAAAATATGAAGAGAATCATTTAAAAACCCACTACTGGGCTTCCCTGGTGGCGCAGTGGTTGAGAGTCCGCCTGCCGATGCAGGGGACGCAGGTTCGTGCCCTGGTCCGGGAAGATCCCACATGCCGCAGAGCGGCTAGGCCCGTGAGCCATGGCCGCTGAGCCTGCGCGTCCGGAGCCTGTGCTCCGCGACGGGAGAGGCCACAACAGCGAGAGGCCCGCGTACCGCAAAAAAAAAAGAAAAAAAAAAAAACAACCCGCTACTTACTAAATACTATCCAGAAGTTTGTTTATAATTCTATTGAGATACAATCTGAGAAAATGTAAAAAACTTATGTAAAAAGAGTTCTTTAAACTAAAAACAAATATAGATAATTCAAAATTACATTTGGACAAAGGTGAGCTATTATAGTGGGCCTTGGTGTGATTTGGGATTTGGTCATGAAGCTAGGAGGTAACTCATTTGCACGTTCTGGATGAGCATGTTCAGGGAAGACCCAGCCCCTGAGGGAGGACGACAGGGAGGACAAAGACCCCTTGGTGAGAAGCCAGCTCAGGGCCCCGCCTGGGCTTCCTGGAGGAAGGGGTGGAAGTAAACATCCTCCCACCATGAACTCCACATGTGGATTCACTGGACAGCGTGGAGGAAGAGGAGGGGCAGGGAACACCTGGCAGCCACAGAGGGAAAAAGTGGGGGGAGAAAAACAAGGGCCCAGGGCTCGGGTAGCATGTGCTCCCTGATAAGTGCTCCATCTGGATCATCAGATGTGTGACCCAAGTCTAGAAGCTCTGTTTGTTTTTTTTAAAATTAAACTATAGTTGATCTGTAACATTATATTATCTTCAGGTATACAACAGTGATTCAATATTTTTATAGACTCTACTCCATTTAAAGTTATTATAAAATATTGGCTGTATTCCCTGTGCTGTACAATATTCCCTTGTCACCAATTTATATTAAAGATAGTGCTTTACCTCTTAATCCTGCCCCTATCTTGCCCCTCCCCGCTCCTCTCTCTACTATAAATAAACCGCTAGTTTATTCTCTGTATCTGTAAGTCTGTTTCCTTTTTGTTATATTCATTAGTTTTGTTTTTTAGATTTCAAATATCAGTGACAACATACAGTATTTGTCTTTCTCTGTTTGATTTATTTCACTAAGCATAATACTCTCCAGGTCCATTCATGTTGCTGCAAATGGCAAAATTCCACCCTTTTTTATGGCTGAATAATATTCCATTGTAAATACGTCCCAAATCTTCTTTTCCATTCCTCTGTTGATGGACACTTTGTTTGCCCCTTATCTTAGCTGCTGTAAATAATGCAGCTATGAATATTAGGATGCATATATCTTTTTGAATTAGTGTTTTTGTTTTCTTCAGATAAGTACCCAGGAGTGGGATTGCTGAATCATATGGTAGTTCTATTTTTAATTTTTTGAGGAACCTCCATACTGTTTTCCACAGTGGCTATACCAATGTACATTCCCACAAATGGTATATGTACTAGGGTTCCCTTTTCTCCACATCTTCACCAACATTTATTATTTATTCTCTCTCTCTGTGGATTTTTTTTTTTCAGTCATGCTGCGCAGCTTGCGAGATCTTAGTTCCCGGACCAGGGGTTGAACCCGGGCCATGGCAGTGAAAGCACCGAGTCCTAACCACTGGACTACCAAGGAACTCCTTATTTATTCTCTTTTTGATCATAGCCATTATGACAGGTTCAAGGTGATATCTCATTGTGGTTGTGATTTTCATCTTCTGATGCTTAGTGATGTTGAGCATCTTTTCATGTGAATGTCGGCCACCTGTATGTGTTCTTTGGAAAAATGTCTATTCGGGTCTTGTCCATTTTTTTTATTGGGTTGTTCGGGTTTTTTTATATTGAGCTGTAAGAGCTCCCTTCTGGCCTGTGAAATTTCTGCAGAAAAATTGCCTGATGAGGGTTCCCTTGTATGTGAATCTTTTTTTTCTCTTGCTGCCCTTAAAATTCTCTCTAACTTTCGCCATTTTAATTATCTTCATATACCTTGGTGTGGGTCTGTTTGGGTTCATCTTGTTGGAGACCCTCTGTGCTTTCTGTACCTGGAAATCTGTTTCCTTCTTCAGCTTTGGGAAATTTTCAGCCATAATTTCATCAAGTACATTTTCTACCCCCTTCACTCTCTCTTCTCCTTCTGGGACTCCCATAATGTGAACGTTAGTACACTTGATGTTGTCCCTAAGGCCCCCTTAAACAATCCTCCTTTTTAGAAAATTTCTTTTTCTTGTTCTTATTGGTTGACTTCCATTATTCTATCTTCCAGATTGTTTACGCATTCTTCTGTATCGCCTAGTCTGCTGTATCACCTAGTTTGCTGGTAATTCCTTCTGTTTTTCATTTCAGTTATTGTAGTCTTCTCTGACTGGTTCTTTTTTATATTTTCTGTTAAAATTCTCACTGTGTTCATCTATTCTTTTCCCTAGTTTAGTTAGCATTCTTATTACTAATGCTTTTAACTCTTTATCTGGTAAATCTCTCTGTTTCTCCAGCATTTTTTTTCTTGTTATTTTGTTTGAAACAAATTCCTCTGTCTTCTCATTCTGTTTAACCGTCTCTATAAAATTAGGTGAAAGTTAGTAACCTACCCCCGTCTTGAAGGTGTGTCCTTGTGTGAGAGTGCTCCTAAGCAGTTTGCGTGTGCCCAGTGGCTCTGGTGGAAGTGAGCGTGGGTCACATCTTCCCTCAGGGTGTGCTGGCAGCTACCACCTCGGTGGGGGGTAGGGCTGGAGATGGAGGGGCTAGAGCTGGAGCCAGCTGTGAGCAGGGGTGTCTCCTCTGCTCAGTGGCCATCAGTCCCTATTGGGGGCATGGTCAGGGCCCCAGGTGCTGGTGCAGAAGCCCTGAGGGTCAGGTCCCAGCTGGTTCCAGCACTGGAGCAAGACAGGCTGCAGAAGGTGCCCGCTGTGGGCTGCAGTACGCTCTGGGACAGTTCCAGCAAGCCCGTCAGAGCCCCGGTCGTTGCTGACCTGCTGTCTCTGCACGCTCGCCACCTACAGGAGCCCTCACCCTATTGGAGCCAGGGCCAGGTTCAAGCCATCTTCATCCCCCCACCAAGTGTGCTCTCTCCTTAGCAATGGCAGCCTTTGCCCTGGGGGACAGCTGCACCAGAGCCAAGAGTGGCTGGGCAGGCTCCCGCTGTGGGCTGGGGTACGCATGAAACTGGCCAGAGCCCGGGGGAGGTTTCCATCTGCTTCCTCTGCCTTGTTCCCAGGACTAAGCACGAGTATGTGTGCGCTCTTCAAGGGTGGTGTCTAGGTCTCTTACAGCCCTCCAGTAAGTCCCACGGCTTTTCAAACCAGCTAAGGGTACTCGTCTTCCCCGCATCAGACCCCAGAGCTGGGGCGTCCAATGTGTGGCTCAAACCCCTCACTCCCCAGGGAGGATCTCCAAGCCCATGCAGTCCTCCTCCTCTTCTGTGTCCCCTGCTAGGGGCACAGCTCCTGACCTGATCCCTTCTCCCTTCTGCCCAACTCCATGTGGACCTTTCTTTACAGCCTTGACTGGGGAAGAGGCTTTCTGCAAGTCCTGTTAGTTTTCAGTGAGAGCTGCTCCACATGTATTACAGATGCGTTCGTGGGGGGAGGTGAGCTCGGTGTCCTCCTACTCCGCCATCCTGATCTCCCTGCTGGAAACTCTGGTGTAATCGCTGTTTCCGATATTCTTTGTCTTGGGCCTGCACCTCCTGTCTGGAGGTGATGTTGTTTCTTTCAGCCTTCAATGAACATGAGTTTTCAGTTCAAGGGACAGAATCCTGTTTTGAGAAGAAGAAACGGATCTTTCCAGCTTTGTTCCAAGAGCTTTGTGTGTTTTTTTAAAAAATATTAATTAATTAATTATTTGTTTGGCTGCGCTGGGTCTTAGCTGTGGCAGGCGGGATCTTTAGTTGTGGCATGTGGGATTTAGTTCCCTGACCAGGGCCCCCTGCACTGGGATGTTCCAAGATCTCTGAATCATTCTCTGTAGCTCCAGATCCATTTTGGACACGTCCAGGACATCTGACATTTCTGGGCTTTGGTCTTCTATTCCAGGACAAAACTTGATGAGGGCTTTACATCTTCCTAGAATTAGTGCTGAACTGCTACTGGCATGCTTCTCAGCTCCCTGTAAAGAATGTCTGCCACTGGTTGAACGAGTCCATCAGAAACAAGAGAACTATTATCAGGACACCTACCACAGCACCCTCCAGCATCTCCCACTGAGATCCAGGGAGAGTTAGACTTGGCCTCATATCATACGGAAGGTTCTCCTGCCATGAAACTCCGCAGCATCTCCTAGGTTTGCCGCTATAACAGCTTCATGGGAGGCTAAGTCCTCCCTAGTTCCCCAGGCTGATGAAGGGCCCCCACCCTCAATGGTCTGCTGGGCCACAACAGGGAGGAGACCAGGGGACACACCTGTGCCTGGTAACCAGGGGGGCAGGGAAGGACAGCAACAATAAAGGCACACACTCTCAACCCTCCTGCCTTCTGCTGAAGCCTTGCTTCTGTGGTCTCTGAGGACCCATCTCCCATCCTCTGCCCGCACTGTCCCCTCTGTCTGGTGAGCCCTTCCTCTCACTGCTCATGCTGTGAGCACGTTCCCACATGTAACCCCTGGGTTCCCCGGCCCATGTCCCCAGGGCCCGCGGCACGGTGCTCCATGATCCATGCAAGTCTTGGACTGCAGGAGGGAGGGAGGGAGGGAGGGAAGGAGGGAGGGAGGAAACCACCGTTTGCCATTCCTGAGTATTCACACATTTTTGTTCTCTCTTGTCTGTGGCTTTCCCTAAGGAAAGCTTAAAATTACTGTCCACAGGAGTATCTGAATTACAAATTACATAATTTAAAATATAAATACGTGTTATATAAATTTAAATATTCAACAAATTAAAATAAATGCAAATCTATATGCTAATAACATCAGGTGACCACATAACATTAGAAGTCACCATTTTGGACTGTTATACAACAAAAACCTCAAAAATTTTTGAAAAGTACAAATAACAGAGATTATTTTCTGTAATTGCCTGTCAGTGAAACTAGGAACAAGTGAAAAAATTCAAGCAAAAACAACCATGTGGAAATTTTAGAACTGCCTCTGGGGTAAATTTTGGATCTAGAAGCAGCTGAGCCTACATGCAGCTCAGAAAGTTAGAAATGGAAAATGAAACACAAGGAAAGCAGAGAAATAGAAATGAGGTCAAAACAAATGAAATATCTTAGAACTCATAACCTCAGGATGCTTTGATGCCAAAATCAGAGCTAATTACAAGGTGATATTCCTTTTCTTTCCTTTCTTCCCTTCCATCCTTTTCTTTCTGTCTTCCTTCCTTCTTTCTCTTTTTTTCTTTTTTTTTAAAGGGAGAATGTTCAGAGCTGCCTTTCAGAGTTCTGTGCGGGGAGATGGATGGTCCCACAGTGCCTCTTGGGAGGTTGGAGCAGCCCTGGAGGAGGTGATGGGGAGGGGGCAGGGTCAGCCTGGCCAGGTGCTCCCCCTGGGATTCTTACGGGATCCCTCAGCCCAGAGTTGAGACTAGAACAAGCCATCCAACCTCCTGTGGGGAGGAGGGAGGTGAGCACAGTGGGGTCAGGGCCCCTGGAGGTGAGGGGTGGGTCCAGGACTGAGGGGAAGCGGTCTCCTACTCCTCCCCTAGGGGCTGCCCCTCCTGCTGGAGAACATGCACAGCTCCGAGGGTCCTCACACCCCTCCAGAGCAGCAGGACGAGGCCCAGTGCTGGGTGAGGACACGATCCAGCCACTTCTCCCAACGAAGGGAAGGGGAATCATGCCGCCACACCGTGGTTCCCATCCTGCCCGGGGACGGGGTCTGCCCTTTACTGAGTGGGGATCCTCAGAAGTGGCCTCACCCGCCTGAGCCTCAGTTTCGTCCTCTGTAACCTGGGGATCTGAATGGTCCTCTTAGGCTGCCATGGTCGCCTCAGCAGCTGCAGCCGTGGCTTGCGCAGGACGAGGGCTCCTCCCAGCCCCCGTGTCCCAGGGCCATCTTTTGGGGGCTCCACAAAACCCCCTAGAGGTAGCCCCCTCAGCCTTGGCAGCAAGGGGGGGAGTCCTGCTCTTAGGAGGCCAAGAGCAGACGTGGGCTTCCTGAGAGTCCCCCCTCCCCCCGACCACCCTGATCCGGTCAGCCCACACCGACCTTGCCCTCCTGCCGTCCTCAGGACAGGGTGTGGCCACCTGACCCACAGGTCTGGGAGCAAAGCCCTCCCTCCCTATCTTGACGGCACCTCTGACCCAAGGCTCAAACCTGACAAACATGGCATTTAAATTTCAAGAAAAAAGAACGAAGTACCCTCCAGAAAGTTTGTAACAAGTCACACCGACCGTATTTGGAAATGCACATTTCCTTACATCTTTGCCAGCCCTGGATTTTAAGAACATTTCCCCCCCAGCCATTTGTTCGCCAAAAAACAATATTGCATTTTTTGAAAGTTATTCCTGGAAATGTGCGCCTTCGAGCAACTTTCATTTCTTGTGGTTTCTTCCATTTCTTTAATTACATGTTTATTCCTGTCCTTATACTTTGTCCATTTACTTCTGGGGTTTGGGCTGCTTTCTTATTGATCTGTGGTTCATTAAATTTGACATTGTAAATATTTTCCATTTGTCAGTTATGTTTTATCGTTGTGGGTTTTTTCACCTAATGCACAAGAATTTCTTTTATGACATCAGATTTAGCGAATTATTTCCCTTATGCCTTTTGAGTCTCACACTGTCCTGTGACAATCACATCAAATGGGTCTGCTGTAACCTCCCATATTGTAAGGGGACGTCCAATGCCACCTTTGACGCAGATTTTGGGGGTTGTAATCTCCCCTGTTCCCCCTGGTTGGTTTCCTCTTCCAATGAATTATTTTCCTACCCACATTATTTTGCATCTAGGGCTGATACGAACTGAACTCAGAACACAGCCCCTCTTCCTTATTTCTCCAAAACCTCTTTCATGAAGATGCCAAGGCAGTAGACCTCAGAGCCCAGGAACCAGGTGTCTGTCTCAATTTTTTCCCCCACAGACTTATTGAGATATAATTGACATATAACATTGTGTAAGTTTAAGGTGTGCAAAGTGCTGATTTGATACACTTGATACACTGCACAATGATTACCACCAGCGCACTAGCTCACACCTCCAACATGTCACATAGTTACCATTTCTGTTTTGTGGTGGGAACATTTAAGATCTACTCTTAGATCTTTTTAAGTATATAATACAGTGCTATTAGCTATAATCACCATGCTATACATTAGATCCCCAGAACTTATCTTTAAACTGGAAGTGTGTACCCTTTAACCAACATTTCCCCACTCCCCCATCCACTCACCCTCCCACCCCCTTGAGCCCCTGGTAACCACCATTCTACTCACTTCTGTGAGTTCGGCTTTTGTAGATCCCACACGTAAGTGACGTCATACGGTGTGTGCCTTTCCCCGACTTACCTCACTCAGCACATTGCCCTCCAGGTTCATCCATGTTGTTGCAAACGGCAGGATTTCCTCCTTGCTCATGAGTGATATTCCACTGTACATCTACGACACATCTTCTCTATTTATTCTTCCATTGGTGGACACTTAGGTTGCTTCCATATCTTGGCTATCGTGTCACTGCTTCTTACACTGTGCCTGGGTCACATCTGCTCTGGGGAATTTGTCCCAGGCCAAAATTTCTCCTGAAGTTTCAATTTCCAAGCCTTTCACCCCAGCCACCCACTGCTGTTTCTCCCATTCGCCTCTCATTCCCCCACCCCTCCATCCACCACCACCTCTCAGACCAAACTCCCAACTCCCCTTCCTCGATACCCGCCTCCAAGTGCCTCCCTATCTGATGTCACCTTCCTCTGGACCCTCTGTGGGAAATGGGCTTTGTCATATCGTGTCATTCATTCCCTGTTCACTTCCAGTGTTGAAACATTAAGCTGCCAAGTGATGGCTGTATAACTACTCACGGTTACAGTGCTACTTCTCAACAAGTGCTAAAACACACACACACACATACAAAAAACCAAAACAACCCCCAAAAAACCCCCACACAACCCTGATGAAGGATGGTAATCTACATCTACATCTCTGGGCACCTGAGCCTGGCACAGAACCCACCGGAGGGCAAGCAGGATTCTCAGCGCCTGCAGAACCTCTTTGATGAGGGGAGCTCAGGGAGCAGGAGAGATGAGCACACCTAGGATTCATCCTGATATGACTACATCGAGCACCTTCTCTGTGCCAGGCCCTGCACTGGAGCCACGTATGAAATGGCAAACAAAGCAGCCAAGGCAAGACCTCAAGAATTCTGAGTCTGGGGCTTCCCTGATGGTGCAGTGGCTAAGAATCCGCCTGCCAATGCAGGGGACACGGGTTCGAGCCCTGGTCCGGGAAGATCCCACATGCTGCGGAGCAACTAAACCTGTGCGCCACAACTACTGAGCCTGCGCTCCAGAGCCTGCGAGCCACAACTCCTGAAGCCCATGTGCCTAAAGCCCGTGCTCTGCAACAAGCCACTGCCGCGCCCCGCAACGAATAGCCCCTGCTCACCAGAACTAGAGAAAGCCCGCACACAGCAACAAAGACCCAATGCAGCCATACATACATACATACATACATACATACATACATAAATGAATAAATGAATAAAAGAATTCTGAGTCCCATGGATGCGACAGGCATGAACAAGCAAGCACTGCCACCCACAAGGAGTTACAGCTTTTGATGGCTCAGGACCAGAGTAAGATGGCCATCATTTATGGAGGATGTTTGGGAGAGTCTTTCTGGAGGGTGATTAGTAAACGGAGACTGGAAGGGTTCGGAGGAACCACCTGTGAAGAGACGAGAGGGTGGGTGGGTAGAGAAGGAGACACGAGGGGTTTGGGCCCCAAGGTTAAACGAGGAAATCACATATTTACACATTATACACACTGAACAAGAAACAAAACATGGGAGTAGAAAGGGGAGGTGACCAAGGAAGGGGTTTTTCAGAAAGAGAAATTTCATCTGAAACCTACAGGATGAGACAGAGCATCCCTCCAAAGACAGAAGTGTATCACAGAAAGAACGGCATTTGCAAAGGTCCTGGGGCAGGAGTGAGTGGGGCCTGTTTGGTGAAGCCAGAGAAGCCAGGGAGTCTGGAGTGGGGTGGTGGGAGAGCCCAGAATGAGGGCAGACAGATGGGTAGTGGGCAGGCACATGGGACACTGACAGCTAATACCTGGTGTATTAGAGGTACTCAAGGATTACAACTGGGGTGCGAAACACGGCCACATTATTTTAAGGAGTCTCCTTTCCCCAGGTCACCGACAACCTCCATGTGGCTGAAGTCCCTGGGCACTCGGAGGCCTCATGTCACGTAAGCCACTGGTGTCATTCCACGTGGGCGACCCGCACTCATCTTCGCTTAGCTCCGAAGGACGCTCCCCACTCCCACAACTCTCCTGGCTTCCCCTCCCTCATCTCCCCGCCCCCCGCGGCTCCCTTCCTGTCTCCTTTGCTATTTCATTTCCCTGACACCTTGACACTTGGGAACTTCATGGCTCAGAAAGGGCTTCCCCTCCATGCTCTCACTAATTATTCGGCCTTTGATCCTACAGAGCCGTTCTTCTACCACCTTCCCTCCCGGGCACATATCCTAACACGGCTCACGTGCATCTTTTTACTTATGTGTTCTCATGTGTATTATTTTCTAGGAAATGTAGTCATTGCACAGCCCAGGCAATAGCCTCTAGAGCACAGGTCTCCTCTCTCTGCCGCACTCCCAGGTCTGTCCTTCCTGGCGCCCTGGTCAGCCTGTCTTGCGCCGGTGTGTCACCAGAAACCTCTTTCCGCAGTCTCCCCCTCCTCCGGACGTTTCCCCAGAGCTGACCCCCTCCCCACCGCCTGCTCTGACCATGCCCCAGGACGACCTCTCCGGGGGCTCCTGCGGGGACAATCTCTCATCCAAACGATGGTCTGTTAACTCTCCTCACGAGACGTGTGAAGGGAAACGTGCACCCACTGAAGGCCTGGCTCGTCTCTCTGCCAACCAACCCCCTTCATCACTCACCTCACTTCAGTCACTGAACCGGCTGACAAATACTGCATGAGCGCCCGCCTCGTGCCAGGCTTACTGCAGACAACACGCAGGGAGGGGCAGCAGAAGGAACCAGGTGAGGACAAGGGGCACAAATGTCAGATGATGGGGGGGCACACTCTGAAGCCACCTGCCAGCCTCGTGCCCTCGGCCACACTCCCATCCCACTTCGGGTCTCAGGGTCTCCACGTGTGACGTGGGTTTGCTAGGAATGCCTACCTCTGGGCGGCGTGCTGCAGAATGAATACGGTAATGCAGTGATGCCGCAGGAGGTGGCACGAAACGCCTTAACCTGTGCTGGCTGGACCCCGCACGCACGGGATCGGAGGGACCCTGGCTGGCAAACCCTGAGGGCAGGACACCTGCTTCGCTGCGGGACGGGGATCAGGTAATGTTACTTGGAGGGGAGGTTTCTAGGGGGTTGCAGACAAAAACTAAGCATAGAGTAGTTGCTCCTTGTGTTCTTTATTCACCGGTTTAGCAGGAACTATTAACAAATAGACTCTAGTTTCATATAAACAGTGTTGACCCAAAAAAACCTTGTTTCTCCAGCGGGTGGGAAAAGTATAAAATTCTGAATTTTCACTTCGAATATGGCCCAAGTTAGAGGAACTCAGCCACCTGCAAGGCTGAGCCTCCCTCTCCCGAAAGGAACTCAAGACTTCCTGGGTGACCTGGAGCCCTGAGAGAGACCTGAGCTTCCGTATCACACACACCAGCTCTAGGCTTTTATGGAGATCTGGGCTTCTTTCTCTGCCCTGAACAAGCTGCCTTTTCCCTGAGGGGAAGAGAAAGCCGAGGGTCTTCGTGCTTCAGGCCTAGAGCCCAGCTGCTGGCCGCCTGCCACCCAGATGAGGCTTCCCGGGCTGTGTCTCCCAGCCAGATCCAGCACCGTGTGCCCCAGAAAGAAGGCCAGTCCCCAGTGCTCTCCAGAAGCCCATGGAGGCCCCTACCTGAGCCTGTGGTCTGGGGAGCTGGGGAGAACGTAGAGGTGCAGCTGTCAGAGGCCCAGGCTGAGGAAGGGGGATGGGGGGAGTGGCTACCAGCCACAGATGGAAAGGCTGGGGAATGTGCAGCTTCCAAGACCCCGGTGCGCAAAGGAGCACCAGGACCTCAGGGGTAGAGCTGCCCCCAGAGGCTGCCTGGTAAAGGCAGAAGCCGCCTCTTGACATCCTGACTTATCTCCCATTAGGAGTCAAGCCCTGCCACTTTGAGTCACCATTTAACATTTGATATTCAGGCCTTAGGGCTGTCCTCTCTGGAAGTGGGGTCTGAGGGGCTCACCCACTGATCCTACAGCAGTCAGACTGCAGGGGTTACAGAGGGGCCAGAGAGAGAGCGAGCCGTGGAGGACACAGGGTTCCACCCCCTGTTTAAGGGCCAAGCAGGAGGAACACGGCTCCTGCTCTAGGAAGCCCGATGGGACAGGACTGGCCTTGGACCCTTTCCCCAGGGGTCCACAGGCCCAGCCCTGCATGTCCCTGAGTGGTCAGGGCTGGGATTATACCGCTGCCTCTTAATTCCCAACTCCAGCCCAGCCCCGTGGGCCAGGATAGCCAGCGCACCCCGAACTGTCTTCTGAAATGAAAGAGGCAAAGGAAACACCCCTCTGGGTCTGTCCTGACTCTGCCGATCATGGCCCAGGGCTCACCAAGGGCTTAATCCCCTAATTCCCAGAGACCTCAAGTCTTCAGGACAGAGGTCACAGCCTCATCTCAATGCACTTGGTCATCGCTCAGACCTGTCTCTGGCATGAGATGGGGGTGCTGGCAGGGGGAGACACGGTGTATGGGCTCCCACTCTCACATCTAGCCTTGTGAAAGCTACTTCGGCTTCCCCATCTATACATGCAGGTAACACAGGGGGTCACCTCACTGTGTTGCAGTGAAGAAGAAATGAGATCAGTGAGTAGTTCAGTCCCTTACACACTAGACGCTCTCACCCCTGCCACAAACCCAGCCTGGGAGGGCCTCTGGAAGGCCTGGGCTCAGGACGCTGACCGCATGGCCGCAGACGTGAGGGGCAGCCCCGGCACACCCAGGCCCACACGGAGCCCTGAGATCTGTGCCGTGTGCTGCCCTCGGCACACGCCAGGGAGGCAGGGGCTGGTCAGCGTCCAGGCCGTGGCGGAAGGTGAGCGAGGGGATTTACTGCCGACCATGGGTGGGATTTCCACTAAATTCGCATCGTCTTGGCCTGAGGGAGAGGCAGGGGAACCTCGTGACTGTCCTCACGAGGAGATCTGAGCCCGGTACCAGGAGGCCCCCTCCTCCTGCTAAATCAGAGGGGCCTGGCTTTGCCAAGGAGGCGGCAGTAGGTGGGCAAGGCCCAGCCCGGGGTCCGGGAGATCTGAGAGTTGGGGTCCTAGAAAAGAGGAACACGGCTCTGTTCCACCCAGATGCCTCCACGGTGCGGCCAGGCCTGGTCCCACCAGCACTAAAACACAAGCTTTTTCGGAACTTCCCAGGGGAACTCGCTTCTTCCGAAATGGCCGTAGCATGCCGTCTTCTGGTAGATGGGCTTCTTCAAATCCAAGTCCCTGTGTGTTCAGCAGAAAAAAGGTCATTTCTAATGGAAAAGGAGCAGAGTTTCTTCCTGTGAATTTGGGCACAGGAGCAATTAAGAGACGACGACAGTCTGTGTGGTGGTGTTACCCACCCGAGAACAACTAACTCCCTCTAAGTGTTCTGTCTCCGCCATGACACGTCTTACGAGGTGACTGCCACTGGTGCTTAGCAAACAGGCTCAGAGTTCAGGGACAGCCCGACTGACCACACAAATGCAGCAGGAACCAGGGATGTGAACTCTGGCCTACTCTCCACTCCACTCACTTGGCCCAGACCGACATCAACACCGCCAAGCTCCAGGCAGCAGGGGTGGCATCAGAAACGAGAGCAGGTGGGGCTGGACTTGCCGACTAAATTCCCAGCCAACGGCCTTGTGATTATTTTCCTAAGATCCCCCACCTGCTCAAAGATGGCCCCCCTGGGGTCAGGGTCTGCTGGGCCAGCAGGGACCCGACCCAGCCGCCTTCAACCTGAAAACCAGACATCCTGCATTTGGGGTTTGCACTGTGCTGGACCAAGAGCCAGAAGCCCCTCCTGCTTCTGGGAGGCTGAACATCCTCCCTTCTGCTGCCCTTTCCAGTGAGCTGAGCACCGGGTGAGGGAAGAGGGTCCTGCCCAACAGAGGGGGCGGTCCTTTTACCTGACGATGACGCCAGGCCGAAGGTCGAAGTTCTTGTTGACCACATCCAGCAGCTCTCTCTCTGTCTTCTGGGACGTTCCGTAGGTGAAGATGGAAATGGACAGTGGCTCGGCCACACCAATGGCATAGGACACCTTCCAGAAGAGTCCAGGGTCAAGGACGGGCCCCTTGCAGAGACCCTGACATCCTCAGGGAGGGGATGCTGAAACCACACACGCCCTGCCCAACACGTTCCCCCAGCCCCCCATCTGCCTAGAAATCCCTGCCATCTTCACGGTGGGCAGTTTCTGTACGTGCCCCGCTGCCTGAAGACTTGTTTTCCCGCTCCCAGGTTTGCAGGGCACCGGCCACAGAGCCCAACACGACACACACAGAGTCGTATCCTCCGGCAAAGTGTGGGCCTTCCCCTAGGCCAGGGTGCCCTTACTCAGGGTAGACCTGGGGGTCCGAGCCGGGGGGCTCCGACCCACCTGCACAAGCACTCTCCGGCAGAGCCCCGCCTTCACCAGGGACTTGGCCACCCAGCGGGCAGCATACGCGGCCGAGCGGTCCACCTTGGTGTAGTCCTTCCCGGAGAAGGCGCCCCCGCCGTGCGCCCCCCAGCCGCCATAGGTGTCCACAATGATCTTACGGCCAGTGACTCCTGCATCCCCCTGTGGAGGGAAAGGAAGACACAGAGGGAGGATGTGGGAGGAGGGGGCGGCCAAAGCACTGCAGTGGCCGCTGGACCACAACTTGGAGGTGGTCCCCGAAGCTTCTGGGGGCACACGTTCCAAAGACCCCTTGGCTGGAGTCAGCCAGAAACCCTGGGCTCTAATCCCAGTTCAATCACTGACTAGTCACAGAAGTCAGGTCACCTGTCAGAGCCTCGTCAGAAAGGGCAAAAGGTGGGCCAGCTGGGGTCACAGCCCGCTCGTAAAGCCTTTGTTTGTAGGAGTCGATCATAACGGAGAAATCTAAGTGCAGGAGGAAACCGCGCTGTGGCAAATACACCCCGGGCTGTGCCCCGGCTGGTGCCACCCGGCAAACGTTAAGTTGCCCGTTTCCTCAAGTGTCTGCTCTGTGCATCTCTGTCAACAAAGACGTTTGGGGGCGGGGGGGGTCTCTATGTTTCTCTGTTAAATGATGTGGGGGAAGTCTGCGTACTATACCATCCCCCCCTGCCCCGCTTAGAGATCCACAGTTCACAGCAGCATGCCGAGGCCCTGAGAAGTCCTGCAGGAAAACACAGTGAGCTGTGCCTTCCTTTCACCCTGGGTTTCTGCGCTACTTTGGCTAGAGCACCCAACCCAGGGACTCCGCTTTGCGGCAACACGTCCACAGGGAGGTGCCCCGGCGGTGGTCAGCAGCCTCTCGGAGGGTCTAGGGCACTCTCCGACTGCTCACGCCGGCTGCACAGGAGAAAGGGCCCCCCCCCCCACGTCCCCATCTAAAACACAGCCCCACCTTGGTGCCCACAAGAGCTGCAGGTCACGCGTGGCCGAGACCCAGGAAGCGCCACCCGGGCAAGCTCAGCGCCCATGATGGTGAGTTAGCCCCGGGCAGGGTCAGGCGGCAGCTGGACACGTGTGAGACGTCTCGAGAGGGAGGGCCAGGCAGCACTGAGGGGGAGCCTCCTGGGGACATGTCCCCATCCTCCTGTACTCAAGGGCGCACAGCAGGCTTCACAGAACAAGCTGACTTCACATTCCGTCAGGGCCAGACCCACCTGGCCGAGCCACACAAAGCCAGCACCCTCCCGTGGCCTTTGCACTCAGGGAGGTGAGCAACGGCAGGGCCTCACGCAGAGCCGAGGACGCACCTGGGGGCCTCCGATGACAAACCGCCCGCTGGGCTGCAGGTGGTAGATGGTGTCCTTGTCCAGGTACTGGGCCGGCACCACGGCCCTGATCACCTGCTCCTTCAGCGCCCTGCGCATGTCCTCCAGCGTGACGTCTTCGTTGTGCTGCACGGAGATGACGATGGTGTGGATGCGCACGGGGATGACCGCGCCGCGCTCCTGCGTGTACTGCACTGTCACCTGGCGGGGGGCAGGGAGGGAGGAAACGTCGTGAGGCCCTGCCCTGAGCTGAGGACACGCTGCTGCCAGGCGCAGGTGCCCAGGAGGCAGGCAGGGCTCCCAGGAGCCAGAGGGACCCCCTGTACCCAAAGGGCCTTCAGGCAAGTTCATCTGCCACATTCTTAAACTGGATAACTGCCTGGCGCTGTGAGATGACTGGGCACGAGGCACAAGCTATTCCCACCTGTGACCACAATCAGTGCCACCTGGAGACTCGGGTGTCACAGAGTTTCCGCTCTGTGACCCACTAGACTCCACTCCTCCTACCTCAGAGGGCTCTGGGTGCCAGAAAATGTCCCTCTGCCAAAGCCCTGTCTTGACCCTCCGTGGCCCAGGCCCAAGACACCCCGGCTCCCACCAAGGAACACAGGAGTCCACAGGCCACACGCCCACTGCCCCGGGCCCCTCGGTGGAGGAGCTCTGGAAGCATATGGGGCCAGAGGCCTTGCCTGCTGGGGGGACAGGGTGACAGGGACTCGAGCCAGGAGGACTGAAGTGGAGGGAGCAGCAAGCTCTGGGTCACCAGCCTCTGTGTGTCTGCACAAAAGGAAAAGCAGAGCACGTGGAGGGAAGGATCCTGCCTGCAGCTCCCGCGCAGGGCAGGCCACAGGGACAGAGCGGGGGTTCACTCCCTCCAGCGCGGGTCAGTTCTGTGCCCACTCTATGTATTACCGATGAACATTTAAACCATCCCAGCAAGATCGGCATTACTGTCTCCACTTTACAAATGAGGAAGACCAGGCTCTGAGAAGTGAAACAACTTCCCTGAAGTCACACACCAGTCGGTGAAAAGCCCAGGAGCCAACACTGCTCTGCCTGCCCCCAACGCTGTGTCCCGCCCAGAGCAGCACAGAGAAATTGCCTCCGCACTCTGTCCTCTACCGACACATCAGGAGGGCGCGAGAGCCCGACATCACAGCCTGATCTGTCCGGTGACGAAGGAGAGCAGCCTGGGCACCCTGGGCTTACAGAGTGAGAGGGAAAGGGATGGTGAGGATGGCAGATGAGGCTGGGAAAAGAAAAGAGAAGCCAGCAAAACACACTCAGCCAGACCGAGTGTGTACCGTACGCGACAAGCCATGCCACAAGCTGTGAGAAGCTGTCACCAGCCCCACTTTAAAGACAAGAAAGCTGAGCTTCCAGAACATAAACACTCTAGAGCTCAAGATCGCACAGCCAGCAGAGGTGGGCTGTGACCGTGCGCCGTGCGGCCTGGTGCCTGCAGCTCTGCCCAGCACAAGGTCGTCACCCGAGACCCTCAAGGCTGGAGCCACAGGCCCCGTCACTACCCGAGGCAGCATGGACCCACAAGGGCAGTGCCCAGAGGGGCTGTGCGCCTGCAGGAGTGCAGCTATGCTGCATGGTCTGGCAGGGACACTGGCCGGCAGGCACATGACTGCTCCCCACCCAAGGGCCTTGACAGGACCCCAGGGCAGCAAACAGTGGCCCCTGGGGCTATGCCTGAGGCGAGGTCCCGGCCTGCCCAAAGGCCCCTCAGATATCCATCAAACATGGGACGTGTATCAAACTCTACTCTATGTCCTGCCTGGTCCAAAGAGCCAAAGGGTGGGATCCAGAAGAAGGAAGGGAAAGAGCCCTGACCCCACGATGCCTGATCCTAGTGAGATGGGCAGACGCACACCGCCTGTGCTCTGAGAGCAGCCCTTTAATGCTGGGCCGCGTGCACACAGGGCCCTGTGAGAGGGAGCTGGAGGTGGGGGCTTGGCGGGCTCCAGAGGGGAGGCCCTGTGGCGGCTCTGGGACCAGACCTGCTGCACCTGGCCTCAGGAGAAGGCTCCTATCCTGCGCAGCTGCTGAGGCCCATCTCCACTGCTACTGACTCCCCTGCCCTGCCACAAACCCCAAGCAGAGCTGTGGCAGAGCAAAGGGCCCCAAGCATCGCTCTTATCTCATCACGTCAGCAAGATGTGGGGAAAAGTACACCGTGGAAAACACAACTCTGGCCAGGTACAAAAACAGCCATCCGTGCTGCCACTCAATTCTCAGTATCAGCAGCAAGAATTTGCTCAGGTGGAAAGGCTCCTCCTGTTCACAGTCGACACTCTGGGTAGATGATGAAAATCCTTTACCAGTAAGGTATAGAGGAGAAGGCCCAGACACTGTTCCTGGCAGGGTGCCCGTCCCAGCGCAGCAGCCGCGTGGAGGCCGGCCGAGGGCCTCAGGGAGAGGCTCCGTCAGCAGACCCCCGCACCCTCTCTGATGCCCGCTGGCTCAGGGCCTGCCTGCGGCAGGGGAGTGAGGCCGACTGGTATCCAAAGTAGCATTTGTAAGAGAATTCAGTGTCTCCTTGCAAGAAGGGAATGCCTGGAAGAGCCCATCCTCCCCTCCCTCCCTCACTGCCTTCTGAACTCAGAAACGTTCTATTACTAAGCAAATACAGGAGGCCTTTCCTATTTCAGCGGGTCCAGTAGGTGGACCCTCTAGTCCTTACCCTCAGGCGGGGAGAAGGAAACCCGAGTCACCCCACTTACTTCCTCCCATCCCTGTTCTAGGATTTCCTTTTCTGTGAATCTCCAACCTGCTTCCCATCACAGCACAGCTCTGCCACAGGACGGGGAGGGCTCTTTTCTTTCGGTACCATCACAGTCTACATGTTTTAGCTCTCCTGCCCACAACCTCAAAGAACACCTGAGGGATGCTCATGGTTCCACTTCTCACCTTGGGGGTCATGTGGATAACACCAGAAGTCCCAAGGGTGGGTTTCTTTTAGGCCACAGAGGTACTCCCTTGCCCCAGGTACGGCCGATATGCAACTTCTGCCTTGTGTGGCCTTACACTTGCGGTGAGAAGGATGTACCTCTGTGAAGCTGGAGGAACGGGACAGAGTTGCGTGCACCGCACTGAGCTATAAAACCACGTGAGCCAAATTCCAAGTGCGGGGTCAAGAGGAGGTCCCACCTGAGGGCGGCCAGAGAAGACCATGAGGAGGTGGGAACCACGCTGGCCACTGACGGACAGGTGGAGGCCAGAGAAAGCTTCCAAGGAAGACGAAGTGTGGGAGCGCAGGTGCAAAGCACCGAGAAAAAAGGGGAGCGTGAGTGAAACGATATGGTTTAAGCAAAGACTGGGGGTGGGGACAGAAGAAGGTAAAGCTGGAAGACCATACAAGGTGTTAAATACCAGAATAACGAGTAGGAGGGAAGCAGAAAGTTGTAGACAATTCTGAGCAGATACAAGGAAATTAAAAGTGAAGCCCAAAGCGAATTAACTGAAGTTTCCAGGCAGGGAGAACCTCTGGGAGGACACAGCACTGTTCCTGGGCCTGGCCTGGGAAATGGGGCCGGAGCGGAAGGGATGCACTAGAGGGAAAACGGGAGCCCAGGTAGAGTGGAGACAGACAGGGCCGGGAAGGGTGGGCTCCATCACACTCCTTCAGCTGAGGAGAGCTCCCGGGGCCCGGGTGTTTGCTGGGTGAATGAGAAATGGGGCTGGTGATTCAGTTAGACCTGCAGGGGGAAGATCTGGAAGCGGAGCGTGCAGAGGTGAAGGCTGGATTCACAAGCGTGGGCAGGAGGAAAGAGCGTGGAAGAGGAAGTGCCAGGACCCCGCTGGAGTGTGGAAGAGGAGCTGGGGAAGGAAGCCTTGAGGAGAGGGGCCATCGAGGCCGTCAGGGTGCGGGGAGAGGAGGCGGACAGGAGGCCTCTGCGTGTGCCAACACATGCATCACCACCGGCCTTCAAACAATACAGACGTCGGTGCGGATTTCTTCACTGCAGGGAGCACAGGGGTCAGGGCGGCTTTGCCACAGAGAGTCAGAATCGGCAAAGCCTTTTTATGAGAAACAAAGCGAAAGGGCCACAGCGAGCTGCAGACAGTACTTGTTCACGGCGTGTTCAAGGTTTGCTCAAGACGTGGAGACCTGATAGGCAGCGACCGAAAGTCTGAAACCTGTTACAGAGGAGGTTTGTGGCAGGAATTGGGGAATCATATTACTAGAGTCAACTTATGCTAAGAAAGCCCCCGCACTAAAAACCTAGAACTGCTCTTTTCATTTTTCTGTGTCTTCTGAAATTTTTCATAATAAAGTGTTGGGGTCAGGGGAGAAAAGATCTGGAGCTGAAGATTTTTGAAACAAATAGTTCTTTTCAGAATCAACAATTCTTTGAATGCCCAGATGGAACATTTGGATCTAACAACGATCAGTATCAAGAGGAAGGGGGGTGGTGTTTGAGGCACGCGTCTGGAGCCCCACAGGGGGCGGAGGGCAGGGGCTCACCTGCGTCTTGGAGTCAGGCCGCAGCCAGGGGAGCTGCCCCGAGCGCCGCAGTTCCGCCATGCGGGCGTTGAGTCTGTGCGCCAGGATGATGGTGAGGGGCATGCACTCCTCCGTCTCGTCTGTGGCGTAGCCGAACATCAGGCCCTGCAGCAGACACCTGCTTCAGACCACAGGCAACAACCCTCCTCAAATCTAAAGCCCCAATGGCCCTCCATCCTCGCGGGTATGTAACTTTAGCACTGGGCACTTGTGGAGGGGAAGACGTGGTCCCCGAACTCAACACTCTAGAAGGGGAGACAAGCCCACACCGGGTGTCCCCAACCCTCCCTGCCCTCAAGTCACTACCCTGAAGAAGGGGTGACTCACTCCAGGCATGGGGACGGGGGTCTACCCCATAGTGCATTCAGTCCATTACGCATGAACTTCCCCGGCTAGCCCCTCACACAGAGCACACTGCACTACCGTCCTGACGCAGGGCCAACGCTCAGCGTTTAGTGACCTGATCTCCGGCACCGACATCCTCTTCGTTTCTGTCCAGATGGACACACTGGGCAATATCCGGGGACTGCTGCTCCAAAGCCACCAGCACGTTGCAGGTCTTGAAGTCAAAGCCTAGGCACAAGGAGAGCAGGCCTGAGCAGAGGGAGGCTGGAGCTCCTGGGGGACTGCTTGGCACACGACAGGGCATTTAGCGGCGTGGGTGGTCTCTCTACCATCCGTCTGGGCCCAGAGCTGAGGCCCAGGACGGGGAACATCAGTATCCTTCCCATCCTATCACGTGCAACTCTTCAGTCAAAAAAAATCCTCCACAGAGTATTAAATTACACCTCGATTAAAAATATATATCCTACACAGAGCGGCAGTATGAAGACCAAATAGCAGCTACAGCTGCCCTGGCTGAAGGGCAGGTGGGTGACTCACAGCCCTGCCCCCTTTGCCTCTCCCAGAGGCACCTCCCAGGACCCAGGTGGAAAATCACTGCACTGAATGAACATCAAGGGCCCTTTCAAAAGCCCAGGCACACGCCAAACCCAAGCATCAAATACACTGAACAATACGGTGCATGTGAACCATCCAGAGACACTCCCAGAGCCAGAGTCCCCTGAGCCCAAGACGGGCCCGCGGCCTGGAGCAAAATGGAAAAACCACACCTCTGGAGGCCGAGGCCCCTTCAGGCCATCCCCAAAGCTCAAGCACAGAGATGGAGGCCAGTCCCCCGCAGGTGGGCACAGCGGGCTGGGGCCTGGGACGTGGAGTCCTGGGTAGCAGCAGCCCAGGCCAAGGAGCCCTGCGAGGGAGCCGCCGGGCAGACAGCACAACCTCTCCGACACTGGTCCTCACTGGGCTCAGCTACAGGACGGACACAAATGAGGAGCTAAAACGCACAGAGGCCTCACCACAGGGACACGTATCAGTGACGAGATGACTGTCACCCTCTTTCCAGTCTGTCCTACCCATGTGGCCAGAATGGGCTTATTAAAACAAACAAAACCACAAAAAAGCCTAGGTTCGAGCTATCGTTTATGCTCATGCTTCAAGCGGGGACCTGCCGCCAAAGGAAGTAAACCGGAAACCGTTCAGCTGCAGCCAGGCCTTCCAGGCTGAGAGCTCTCAGCCCACGGGATCTCGGGCTTAGCCTTAAACACAACCTCCTCTGCCACCTCCACTAGGGCTCTCTGCCTAGAATGCTCCTCCTCTGCCTCCCATCCCCCTCCACAAGTCCATCTAGCTCTCTGAAAATGTCCTTGGACGGTCCCCCCCGCAGCTCTTCACTGCACACTCTGCCTCCGACTGTCCGCCGGGCACCCTGTACTGTATCACTAATGCTAGGCAGTGCTCCCGCTCAGGAGCCATCAGGCCACCTCTGTCCTCTGCAGCCCCTGTTCGCAGTGCACGTTTCTGAATGTACAAACCAAGGAACAACCTTCACGGAACAATCTTTAGCTGCCGAGGACTCACCTCCTCGCTCCGGGTCTAAATAATAAATCTTCTTAGCGCTGAAAATTAAAGGCTCCAAGTGACTCAGGAGAACAGAGTTCAGGGGACTAAGGGGAGAGGAGGAGGGCTTGGAAGGGGCAGGGGGAGCCACTAGCCTAGGGCCTTGTGGCTGCAGGCCAGCCCGCAGCCTGCTGGCCGCTTGGTGCAGGCGCACTGACAGGCACAGGTGGGCGCGCTCCCACGCCTCCCTTTCCGGGGGACGTTGTACCTCCGGGAAACGTTCCTGCTGCCTAACGCAGAGCAAGGTTCGCTCTTGAACAAGGTCTAAGTGTACATAAACAAGTCGGCTCTTCCTGGTAGAACAGGGCGAAGGCTCTGCGTGGTAACGCGTCAGGAGGCTGCTGCTCTGGGACGACGCGTCTCCTCCGCGGACACCCCACGTGCTGGCTGGGAGAACCGACCTGTACTCACGGGCTTCCTCCCAGCGATTCTTGATATACTTTCGTGTGCTCAAGCGAGTCCTCGGAGCGAGCCAGAAGGTGGCTGCACCGAGCTTCTGTGTGTCTGCGCCCTCACGCAGAGAGCGCCTCTCTCACTTATGGAGATGCGTGCACGTCACCCCAGCCTGCCCTGACCCACAAAGATGCCACACGTCAGCCCAAACAACCCATAAGTACAACGTAGTGTACACTGGCCCTAGCATCTGGCCCTCGCACCCTGTCTTTTCACGCCCTCCAGGCTGGGCCCCTTCCCAGCCTGCCCGGTCCCCGGTGTGGGAGTCTGCTTCAGGGCCCTCAGTTCTCTCCAGCTCTCACCCCCACCCCATCACAGAGCTCTTCCTCAGCTCCCGCCAGGGCCTGGGCCCCTTTGCTGGGTCGTAGGCTCCCACACTGCCTGGCACCGGAGCTACCCTGGGCCAGCCTGTCTCCTCTGCCTGCTTTCGGCACCCGTTCTGGACTGAGTCACCTTCTTCTTTGTCTATGTGGGGAAGCAGCATAACTTAGTAGAAAGTGCAGGAGTCCCAACCGGGGCGGGGGGGCAGCCACTTACTGATCGTGTCACCTTACACAAGTTACCGACATATGGAAGCTTCAACTTCCTCATCTGCATAAGGAGCAGAGCAGCTCCTTGAACAGTTAGGTAGGAAGATGCACACAGAGACCAGCCCCAGAGCCCGGCAGAGAACACGGCCCCAGCAGAGGGCAGCTCCTTGTACTGGGAGCTTCCTCCTCTTCCAAGATGGCAGGACCATAAACAAGCCCAGAGGCAGCCATGGCTGGACAGGGGCTGATCCCCCTGGGCTGCCACACTGTCGTGCCAGAGGCTGGGAGCCCTGGACCCTGGCAGGCAGGCCTAGGAGCGTTCTTCCCCTGGGAGGTATCTGCTCCTCCAGGAGACGGAGAGCCTCAGGTGGGACTCAGCCCTGGGGCCCTGGCCTCACCCTTGGCCGAGTCGTCGTAGCCGATGTGCTTGATGGTGTCCCGTACCACCCGCTGGTAGTCCACCATGGCCATGGAGGTGATCTCCCCGCACAGCAGCACCATGCCCGTCTTACACACCGTCTCTGAAGGGAAGGAGACATGTTAGTGGCCATGTGCTGGCGAAGGGGGCTCCACACCTGGACCTCTCACAGTGCTGAGACAGAGACACGCAAGGAGCCGCACAAGGAATGGACTCCAGAAGGAAAACTCATGACGCTAATAAGGAGAGTAAATCCCGGCACAAGTGCTGACCATCTTCACAGGCCACCCGGAGAACTGCGACTCGCAGAGAATTGGTCACACCCGAGTTTTCATACCTCACACTTACTGTTGCACACTTGCCTGACCCTGAACTACTTATTCAGCCTCAGCTGTTGGGTGAAGATAATCATAAGACTGCTTTGGGGATTAGAATGAGACGCTGGCTGTATGCGGTCATAGAGAATGCAGAATGCAGCCAACATACGTGAGGCCTCTCCCGCCCCCTTATTGCTAAAACTCCACTGCAGGCTTTAGGCATGGGGTCCTGAGCAGAGAATCAAGGCACGTTATTTGTAAAGATGTCAGGGTGAAGTCCACCCTCAGAGGGGCACGGGTCCCTACAGTGCTCATTCTGGGGGCTAGGGTGGCCCTGGAGAGGGAAGGGCGGGTCTGTACAGCAAAAAGGACAGGGTGCTGACCGTGAGGAGATCGGGGCTCTGATCTCCACGCCGGGACCCCTACCCCATGACCTTGGCCAAGGCCCTGATTAAGCTGCACCCAAGATCTCCTCAGTAAAGTGAGGGGGCTAGACCTACCACCCCTGGAGCCCTCCAGGCTCTGAAGCCCCCGGCTCTCTGCTGTGCTGAAGACTTCAACACAGGCAAAGGTTTCAAGCTCAGCCCACTCAGGTCTCCAGCAGGAGGGATTAGGCGTTTCTTACCGCAGGCCACCTTGGCACTGGGGTCCTGCTTGAGGTGCGCATCCAGCACTGCATCGCTGATCTGGTCACAGATCTTATCTGGAAGAGAATGAACATGTGTAAGAATCACAGGAATATTAAGCCTAGCAAACTGAAATGTTAAAATAATTAGATACTTCGTCAGTTTACATATCGAATCTACCTAAGAGGACACTTTTTAAATATAAGAAATTATAAATTTTTTGGAATTTTAATTTCTTCCCATTTCTGCCTTAATATTGGATGATGTATATTATATAAAGTCATAAAATTCCCTAAAAAGAGAAATATATTCCAAAACCAGTTACAAGAGCCTAAAGCAATTCACACACACACACGCATATTCTTCTAACTAAAAAGTATCTCATCCCTCAGCATATTCCCTTTAATTCTAACATCTAGAAAAGTCCTAGAAACAGAAGTTAAAATACTAACTGATGACATCAGTAAGATTAGGTGCCAAGAGGCGGACTAGGATGGGACAGACACATGGTACCGCTGGTCCCGCAAGATGCAGTGCGCTGTGTAGAAAATACCACACCCGGTTCTGGGACTACACCTGTAAGAATCGCGTAAGAGAACCTCTGCACATTACTGCCACTGCTGTTTTGCAGAATACTTCCACAAGCAGCTCTCAGATCCTTCCCGCCGTCACTCAGCCTCCTGAAAGCCGGATATCCTAACAGCTGGGTTTGACCTCCTCAATCAAGGTGGGATTGACAAAGAGTCCAACATGAACTGGCATTTCATCTTATTCTACGATTTGCCTTAAAGACTCCCCATGGCCTGGGGCTTCCCTGGTGGCGCAGTGGTTAAGAATCCGCCTGCCAATGCAGGGGACACGGGTTCGAGCCCTGGCCCGGGAAGATCCCACATGCCGCGGAGCAACTAAGCCCGTGCGTCACAACCACTAAGCCTGCGCTCTAGACCCCGCGAGCCACAACGACTGAAGACCATGTGCCTAGAGCCCGTGCTCTGCAACAAGAGAAGCCACAACAATGAGAAGCCCGCGCAACGCAACAAAGAGTAGCCCCCGCTCGCCGCAGCTAGAGAAAGCCTGCATGTAGCAACAAACACCCAACACAGCCAAAAATAAAACAAGTAAATCAATAAATTTTTTAAAAAAGACTCCCCATGGTCGAGTATGTAGACACTGTGGAAAAATCCACTCTTGCTTTGGCGTTATGTTCACAAATTCAGAAAAAAAAGTGACATCTATTTACACATATTACATCTCGTTTAGTGTTCAAAAATACCCATAGAGTCTGCTCTTAGTAAATTAATAAGTTTTTTTCCAGCTTTATTT
Source organism: Aethalodelphis obliquidens (assembly GCF_003676395.1). Lineage (NCBI taxonomy): Eukaryota > Metazoa > Chordata > Mammalia > Artiodactyla > Delphinidae > Aethalodelphis > Aethalodelphis obliquidens. Next base: position 5,836,836 of record NW_020837981.1, on the reverse strand, counting down.
GGGTATAATTGGTATATAAAAATCTGCATATAATTAATGTATGTAATTTGCTAAGCTTGGTCACATGTACATACTTGTATTACCATCACCACCATCAGGGTTTAATAAACATCCGTCACCTCCAAAATCTCCTTGTGTCCCTCCTGTCGTTTTTTAAGTTTTTAAATTAAGAACGCAGGTCCAGAATCAAGCATTTCTGCTTTTGAAAGTGCCTATTAAGTTCTGTAGTTAAAATGTTAGTTAATCTGAAGGTGAATTCTCTAATCTTTCCTTCAGAAACTGCTACTAAACATATATTTGAGTTTTTCTGTCTTCCTGCAGATCCTGGTCATAAATCTAGGTTTGCCTGAGTCCATGCCTCTGCAACCCCCTACCAATCATGGCCTCCTGCTGCCCAAATGTCCACTTTAGACCCAGCCATCAGGCCTCCTAGGAGCCACTCACACAACGACCACGGATGACTCTGCTCGTTTAGACGACACAGGTCACATGTTTCCAGTGCACACAGGGAAATAGGATAAGGGATATTAGGGATAAAGCTGGAGTTGAGCAAGGGTATTAAGACAGCTTCACAGACTAAGATAATGCCTTAGGAGGTCCTTTCTGAACTCTTTCTTGAGGCTTTCGAAATTTCTATCAATATCACTTAGTAGTCTTAAGACAGCCAATAGTTGGTTTTCTTGGAAGTTGAAAAAGAAGCATTAATTTTATCTTTCTGATGGAGAGGAATTCAGCACTGGAATGACAAGCAGAAAGCCACCAAGGAAACTGTCTTAACATGAATGGCTAATTTATAGTGGCAAGCGCAAGGAGAATCAGACAAATTGAAGGGCTGCCATTAAGTAGACAGAACAGCCAACTGATTGGCTGGAATTTTCATTCTCTGTCCATTGAGCACATTGTTGTGTGTACAATGGGACCACTGGCCACTGCGTGACAAAGCACCCACTTCCGCCGCACGGAGCAAATCCTATCTATGGCCATCTCCTAACCTGTATATGGCTTTCATACGTACGTCATGGAGCTGTCCAGAATATGTTAGACATAGCAATGGATCTGAGATTATGAGTACAGTAAACCTAGAAACTTCATAAAGTCATGCAGAATTAAAGATGCTATTTACATTGAACTGAGCTAAGTCACATACAACTGAGCTAAGTCACATGTAAATTAAAGATGCTATTTACATTGAACTGAGCTAAGTCACTCAGTTTAAGCCAAGATTTCTCAATGGCAATACTGACCTTTGGGGCTGGAAAATTTCTTCTTTGTGGGGGATGGTCTTGTGCACGCAGGGTGTTTAGAAGCACACCTGGCCTCTCTCCACTAAATGCCAGTCTCACCCCACGCCCACCCCGCCCCCCGACAGCTGTGACAGCCAAAACGTTCCAGACACCACAAAATGCCCTTGCGGGAAAAGGGCACACCCTCCCCAGCTGAGAACCAGCGGCTGAAGCATCTGGAAGGAGCAGCGCGCTGAGGTATCTCAAGCTGGGCTACGAGGTATGAAAGTTAAAGCTCTTTGAGAAAGAACAAGGATGAGGAAGATGAAAAGAAGTTAGACTTGGTGATGATTAGTGACCAAGAACTTCAAATACTCCAGCGAATTGTGAAGAGGTGCTTAAATACATAAATCAGTGTGTCTGGCCCCCAAGGTTCTCCTAGACCAGTGGTTCTGAAAGTGCGGCTCCCTCATCAGCAGCAGCATCATCGCCTGGGAACTTCTTAAGAATGCAAATTCTTGAGCCTCACCCAAGATCTACTAAATCAGAAACTCTGGGGGTGGAGCCCAGTACGTTGTGTTCTAACAAGCCCGTGGGGTGACGCTGATGCGCCCTGAAGCCTGGGAACCACTGTCCCAGAAAGTTGAGGCTCCCACTGTGGTCTTCACGGAAGCCTCTCTCGTTTCCCCACATCACAGTCCTCCTACCTTTCAGAGACCCAATAAAATGCTGGAATTTTCTTCCAGAGATCTGTCTCAGCCCCTGTTTAGAACGCACCGCTGTTCACTTCTAAACCGCACATGCTTTACATGCAAAACTTAGTGACCCGTGGTCTTGCTTGCGGGAACTTTCTCTGTTGACTTAAGCTGCTCATTGATAATAAAGCTTTACTCAAAAAAAAGAATCTCTCTATATAGCGTTAATACCTGATGATACATTTTACACACATGTTTATCCAACCATCCGTGTGTTCTCCGTCGCAGTCCCACTGTGAGGAGATGCTGGTGGTGGGCTGCGGCACAGATCCTCGGCTTCGTTAACTTACAACCTATTATTTGCAATAACAAGTGACTGTTTTACAAGACTGCAAACTAACAGAATAAAAAATTACTGCATATTGTTCTTGCCAAGATCCCTTACAGTTACTGACCCACACCGTTTTCCAGGCCTTCAGTAACAGCGACCCCCCGGTGCAGGTCACCATCCAACCAGGACCACCTACTCACCCGGGTGCCCCTCTCCTACAGATTCCGAGGTGAACATGAAGGCCCCTTCCTCGCTTAGAGAATGGTCACACAAGCCATCCACCGGTCCATTCATCTCTTCAAACTGTCCACTCGGCTTCTTCAAGGTAACAATTTTAATGCTGGGACTTGGCCTGAGGGTTCTGTTTGTTTGTTTCCTTCTTTAAACCCAACAGGCTCGTCTCCGCAGAGCCACAGGGCTCACTTCTGCCTAAGTGCCTGCAAGCGCACGTGAGAGTAAAGGTGCGGAGGGATGAGAAGGGAGGGACTGGAGAAGGATGTGTCACTCCCTCCAACTGGCCAGAGCTTGCTCCTGAGTGACTCCTATATATGGAAAAGTGAAAGTGCCTGAATAATCATGTGAGAAAATTGGAGGAGTCCACTTCCGGGGTGTGTGTGTGTGTGTGTGTCTTCTCACCTTGAGGAATTTCAGCCCTTAGCTCTCATCTCCCAAGTCCTAAGCATGTGGCCAATGTATGGCAAAGAAGGTTGTACAGATTCTGCATAAGTGAAGCTCCTCTCGGACTCTGCTTTAGCTCTGCAGCTCATCTCCTCAGTGCACCAAGGTTAACATCCCACGTTGGAGGCGAGGGTCTGTGGTTACTCAGGGATACAAATAAATAGGAAGCAAAAAACTCCTGCCCAGAGATATGGTTTAGGCTGAGATTACAGCACAGGACGCCTTTGCTCTGGGGTGCCCTGCCTCCTCGCCCACACCTTGTCTGAATTGGGCTCTTCCCCTTCTTCTACCTTCTCAGAGCAAGAGTATGCACCTATATTCTGAGTCAGCTTGGATGTTACACAACAGATTCATTTAGAGGAAAAGCTTTTGAGCCCACATTTTTCTGCTCATAGAAATCACAGAAACTGTCAACTTCTCTAGGACGCTGGCAATCACATTGACAAGCAAGATGTTAAAAAAGTATCCACACGGGCTACAGAGAACAATGATTTTTGGAAAAGGATTCCTGAGAGGCAGATTCATTATGGGGAAATCATCAGAGTCCAGTTTCCCAAAGCTTCTTATGATAAATTGGTCCTACACACTTGAGAAACATCCTGCTCACGTGACTCCTGCATTATTTTTGCTTTGACCAAGAAAAGAAGTGGACAGGATTATATCCTGAACCAATTCCTACACTAAATGACAGCATCTTTCACTTCACTCCCTCCCACTCTCAGATCTAGCTGCATCCTCAGGCCCAAGGAACAATAGGGAATTGAGATCACAGAGAGTGAGAATGGGTGGAGAAACTGGTTCCCACTAGAATGCAATACAAAGTAATCAACCAAAACCTTGTGCATCAAGCACCGGACTGTGGGAAGCAAAAGGGAGGACACAATTGCCCCAACGAACAGTTCTGGCAACCAAATCCCCTCTGTACTTATGAGCATTTAAAATTTTTTTTTTCCAAATCTTGAGTTTTCCAACTGGTCAACAGTGGGAGTACTATCCCTCCAGGGAATTAAAACCATATTAAAGCAATGTCTTCTGGGATAAAGTAAGAGATTTTACATATACACATTTAATCAGAGGCATTTTACAAAGAGGGAGCTAGAATGCTCAGTCACAAGACTGCAGAAGGTCCAAAGAGGAAGAGGCCACTGGGAAGGGATGGAAAATGAGGAATCAAACAGGGACTTTAGACAACATAGCCTTGTCCCTGTCAACACACAGGAATCCTGCTGTTTGCACTTAAAATATTTCAACATCACTGTCCTTTTGTAAATTTCTTCTGGGTACACTGGTTTCAAACCTGGAGGCAATGTGAGCTAATGTTTAATGTGAACTGTAGACCTAGGTTACCCGAGCATTTACGACGACAGCCATTATGTTCTAAATGTGCTTTAAGAGAAAGATGAAGTTTCAAGTACTCGTGCAGATTCCTAGAGCTTGCAAGAAGCCAGAAAACAAAGCAGCCTAACTGCCCTCTGAAGTCCAAAATGAATAACAGCATCATGGGGCGAAGAGGCATGGGGCGGGGGTGGGGGAGTGGGTGGGATGGAGGGGACAATGTCGGGTCCGGAGAAGCGGCACTTTCAGAAACGTATGCAGGAGGCTTCTGCAGCCTGGACATAAATGCAGAGTGAGGGAAGGATCTGGAAGGCACCTAGTTGAGTATCCATCTTATGAGTCTCATATGACATCCCTACTAACTACTAGGCCACCGTACGCTCTTTCAGCAGATAAATGTTAACAAGAAGTGCACAAAACACGGTGGCTGGGAGTGCAGGCTTCAGGGCTGGAGTCCTGTTTTGCCTCTAACCCACTATGCACCCTGGGGTAGGCTTCCTACACTCTCTAGGCTGCTGTTTCCTCATCTTTAAAGCAGGTTAAATAATTATCTACCTCAGAGCATTGCTGTCAGATCTACAAGAGATCACACGGGTATGCTGAGTGTTGAGCATAGTGCTAGCACACAATAAGGGTTTAATAAAATATTACCTAAGCACCTTCTATGTACATATACATGATTTTCTTCTGAAAAAAAAAATAGCTCACCATATACATGTTTTTGCATCTTGCTTTTCACAATATACTGTGGTTCTCTTTTTACATCTCAACATATAAGCAGACCTCATTTTTAGCACTTGACTAACATCCCACAATGAGGATATACCGTAAATTATTTAACCACTCATTCCCCAATGGCTGGATATTTTCAACTTCTAATTATTTAGTGTTACCATAATGCTGCAGAGAAGATACTAATCATTGGCATCCTTTTATAAAAAGACAAAATGCAAGGGCCTGGCAATGCTGAACTAGACCAAAGATTTCCCTTTTGTAATAAATTTTACCCAGTTAGTGAAAAGAAACAGCACTTCAACAATGAGTTAAAACAGCAGCATCAATCTGCCCCCTTCAGATATAACTGGCAGACCTTGGCAATGACATAATTACTTAGAGAGCTGAACCTACGAGAACTACATAGCCCTAATCTGCTATCATAAACTCAAATTAAAGCCTCCCTTACGCAAAGACTGTCCCGTTCTCCCTTACGCATGAATTGTCCTAATGTCCCCCGACCCAGCCCCACTGATTACCTAAGTCCAATACGTGTCAAAGGCCCAGAGTTGATCTCACTTCCATGTAGCAACCTTCAACTCTAAACCTCTGCTGACTAATCTCTGAAGAAACCTGCCTTTGAAAATATCACTTTCAATTAGATTTACCCCTGAGGAATCTCTAAATGTAAAATATCAAGTGGAAAACCATGTTTCCGATGAACAGTATATGTAAGCCACACTGACCAGTTTCAGGAATAAGCTTAAGGGCACCTTATCCCACATAACACCATGAGGCAGCAGAACTAGTGGAAAGCAGCTGGCCAATGGTGCCCTTTGCTTGCCCCTGCACTGCCATGTATGATGGCTATGCCACAGGCAGAAGAAAGGTCAGTTTGATGACCTAAAACTCTGATGCAGAAGTGGAGTTTGCATCCACCTCTTAAATGCTGTTTAAGTGCAAACATTTCTAAACTTTGGTGAGAAACTCCCCTAACTTAAATGGCATAATAACCACATGGAATATTTGCTTCTTTTGCCCTCATTAAACACAAACTTTTATCACATATGTCATCCTGGAACACAAATAACTTATTCATGAAAAAAGGTAAAACTGACTCAACACCACTTATTGAAGAGGCTGTCTTTTCCACATTGTATATTTTTGCCTCCTTTGTCATAGCTTAATTGACCATATGTGTGTGGGTTTATTTCTGAGCTCTCTATTCTGTTCCACTGATCTATGTGTCTATTTTTGTGCCATAACCATACTGTTTTGATTACTATAGCTTTGTAGTATAGTCTGAAGTCAGGGAGCATGACACCTCTAGCTTTGTTCTTTTTTCTCAAGATTGCCTTTGTTATTTGGGGTCTTTTGTGGTTCCATACAAATTTTAGGATTATTTGTTCTAGTTGTGTGAAAAACATCATAGGTATTTTGATAGGGATTGCATAACACAGCTACATGTAAAAGAATGAAATCAGAACATTTTCTCACATCATATACAAAAATAAACTCAAAATGAACTAAAGACCTAAATGTAAGACTGAAAACCATAAAAATCCTAGAAGAAAACATAGGCAGTACACTCTCTGACATAAGTCTTAACAATATATTTTTGGATCTGTCTCCTCAGGCAAGGGAAACAAAAGCAAAAATAAACAAATGGAACCTAATTAAATTCAAAAGTTTTTGCACATCAAAGGAAGCCATCAACAAAACGAAAGGACAAGCTACTGAATGGGAGAAGATATTTGCAAATGATATGCTTGATAAAGGGTTAATATCCAAACTATATAAAGAGCTCTTATAACTCAATATCCAAAAAACAAACAACCTGATTTAAAAATGGGCAGAAGACCTGAATAGACATTCTTCCAAAGAAGACATACAGATGTCCAACAGGCACTTGAGAAGATGATTAACATTTCTGATTATTAGAAAAGTGCAAATCAAAACTACAATGAGGTACCACCTCACACCAGTCAGAAAGGTCATCATTAAAAAGTCTACAAATAAGAAATGCTGGAGAGGGTGTGGAGAAAAGGGAGCCCTCCTACACTGTTGGTGGGAATGTAAATTGGTACAGCCACTAGGGAAAACAGTATGGAGGCTCCTCAAAAAAAAGAAAGAAAGAAAGAAAGAAAGAAAGGAAGAAAAAAAGAAAGAAAACAGAACTACCATATGATCCAGCAATTCTACTCCTGGGTATGTATCCAAAGAAAACAAAAACACTAATGCAAAAAGATATATGCACCTTAATGTTTATAGCAGCATTATTTACAATAGCCAAGATGTGGAAGCAACCTACGTGTCCATCAACAGATGAATAGAAAAGATGTGGGGACTTCCCTGGTGGCGCAGTGGTTAAGAATCTGCCTGCCAATGCAGGGGACACAGGTTCGAGTGCTGGTCTAGGAAGATCCCGGAGCAACTAAGGCCGTGCGCTACAACTACTGAGCCTGTGCTCTAGAGCCCACAAGCCACAACTGTTGAGCCCACGAGCCACAACTACTGAAGCCCACATGCCTAGAGCCTGTGCTCCACAACAAGAGAAGCCACCACAAGGAGAAGCCTGCACACCGCAATGAAGAGTAGCCCCCGATCTCCACAACTAGAAAAAGCCTGTGCGCAGCAACAAAGACCCAAAGCAGCCAAAAATAAATAAATAAATAAATAAATTAATTAATTTAAAAAAGATAAAAAGATGTGGGGGGTGTGTGTGTGTATATATACTATACACACACACACACACACATATATATATAAACATACACATGCACAATGGAATATTATTCAGCCATAAAGAAGAATGAAACTGCCACTTTCAACCACGTGGAAGGATCTGGAGGGTATTATGCTTAGTGAAGTAAGTCACACAGAGAAAGACAAACACTGTATGTTTTCACATATATGTGGAATCTAAAACATAAAACAAATGAATATAACAAAACAGAAACAGACTCATAGATACAGAGAACAAACGAGTCACTACCAGTGGGGAGAAGCAGGGAGGGGCAAGATAGAAGAAGGAGATTAAGAGGTACAAACTACTAGGTATAAAATAAATAAGATACAAAGATATAATGTATAACACAGGGAATATAGTCAATATTTTATAGTAATTTTAAATGGAGCATAATCTATAAAAATATTGAATCACTATGTTGTACAGCTAAAACGAATAAAATTGTAAATAAGCTATACTTCAATTAAAAAAATAACTGACTCAGACTGTACATTTAAAAAGTTTTAGGTAATTTCAGCATTATGTGAGCTTCATCCAGTAAAAAGTCCAAATAAGCACCCCATATATAACAGCTATTCTGAAAAGGAAGAAAGAAATGTGGAAAGACTTCGTGGAAAAAGCAGAACCTGAGCTAGATCCCAAAGGAATTACAGGATTTTAAAAGGCAGCAGAGAGGCTCTGGGGGCGGGGGCAGGTGGGGAGACCTCACAGCCAAGAAGCCACAGCATTAATTAGAGTTTGTACACTGCTCTGACTCCAACTGAAGGGTGGGGATAACTGGGCAGGGAGGTAGAGGGCTGGGAAGCCAGGGAGGTCAGGAGCTGGGATTCAGAGCAGTAAGTAGCCCTGTAGAGAGGCAAGAAAATGGGAGGTTCCATCTGACAGGAAAAGGCAGCTTCCCAGATGGCATTTGCAGAAGGCATTTCAAGGCAAAGGTGTTGGCCACAGCAGACTGAGGCAAAGGGTGACACTTGGGACAAGCAAGAATAGACCAAAAGCCTGGAAAGGAAGAGGTTGGGGGAAAAGATATATGGGGAATAAGAGATTTTTAAAGCTACCATGTATACCAGGGAATCAAGAAGGCCAAGAACACGACCAGAGCCAGACAGATCCTCAGAACAGGCCTGAGAAGACCCTAAGTTCTCACCTGTGGCTGAACTTCAGGGTCCCCAAAACAGGAAGTCAAGGGTAAGGCAGAGTTGTAGATGGCCTAGCTAAGCACTGAAGAATTCCCTAACATGGAGGCACTCTGCAAAGACTGGGAGAGTATTTTCTTCTTTTCTAGGATCCAGGTATATAAGGAAACTTTGTCAAAACACTAGCTAACCACTAAGCTAATGGAACACAGACTTCATTGGCCACACACAACAAAAGAATATAAAATAGTTCAGAAAAGTATTAAACAACAGTGACCCACAACAAATGGCAACAGCACATGCCAGGGAGAAAAGAATCTTATTCCAGAGTTGCCATGTTATAATATTCAAAATGTCCATTTTTCAACAAAAAATTACCAGGCATGCAAAGAAACAAAAAAGTATAGCCCATATGCAAGGAGAAAAAAAAAAGAAACTAATAGAAACTGTCCCTGAGGAAGCCCATGCATTGCACTTACTAGACAAAGATTTAAAATCAACTGTCATATATTCTCAAAGGTATAAAGGAACCACAGACAAAAAAATTAAAGGAAGCCAGCATGGTGTCTCACCAAACAGAATATCAATAAAGTAATAAAAATGATAAAAATGAACCAACTAGGAATTTTGAAGCTGAAAAGTATAATAATAGAAATCAAGAATTCATTAAAGGGGTTCAACAGCGGATTCAGGCAGACAAAGGAGTCAGTGAATATGAAGATAGGCCAACTGAGATTGTTCAGTTTCAGAAGCAGAAATAGGAAAGAATAAAGAAAAATGAACAGAGTCAGAGAAGCACGTAGGATACCATCAAGTTTAACAACATGTGCATATGGGAATCTCACAGGGATAGGAGAGAGAGAAAGGGGCAGAAAGAATACTTGAAGAAACAATGCTTAAAAACTTCCCAAATTTGGTGAAAGACACAAACTTACAGATTCAAGATTCTCAACAAAATCTAAGCAGGATAAAATCAAAGAGATCCACACTGACACACATTATAGTCAAACTTCTGAAGGACAGACAGAGAGAGATTCTTGAAAGCAGCAAGAGAGGCATCTCATGACATACAAGGAACCTTCTATAGTATTTTTTTTTTTTGCAGTATGCAGGCCTCTCACTGTTGTGGCCTCTCCCATTGCGGAGCACAGGCTCCAGATGCGCAGGCTCAGCGGCCATGGCTCACGGGCCCAGCCGCTCCGCGGCATGTGGGATCCTCCCAGACCGGGGCACAAACCCGCGTCCCCTGCATTGGCAGGCGGACTCTCAACCACTGCACCACCAGGGAAGCCCCTCTTCTATAGTATTAACAGACAATTTCTCTTCAGAAACTGTGGAAGCCAGAAGGCAATGAGATAACATATTTAAAGTACTGAAAGGAAAAAAAGAAAACCTGTCAACCAAGAATTCTACATCCAACAAAATTATACTTCAAAAATGAAGGGGAAATTAAGACATTCAGATAAATAAAAACTGAGGGAGTTTGTCACGGTAGACATGCCCTATATGGAATGCTAAAGGGAGGCTATGGGGCTGAAATTAAACGACAGCAGACAGTAACTCAAAGCCACACGAAGAAAGAAAGAACAATGGTACATACACAGGTACATAGATAAACATAAAAGGTAGTATTATTGGAGTTTTCTTTCATAACTCTTTTTGTATTTAAAAGACAAATGTATAAAACAATTATAAACCTTTGTTAATGGACACAGTATGTATAAAGTTGCAATTAGGGCCAATAAACATGACAGAGGAGACCGACTGAGCAGTGTCTCTGTATACTACTGAAACTGTGTTGGTATTAATTCAAACTTGATTGCTATGAATTTAAGATGTTAACTGTAATCCACTAAGGAAAAAATCCAGTAAGGTAAGCACTAAGGAAAAAAAAAAACCCTAAAGTATATACAGAAAAAGAAACAGCAAAATGGCTGAAGTCCTTTCTCATCCACAATTATTTTAAATACAAATGAATTAAACTCTCCAATTAAAAGGCAGAATGTATTAAAAACAAAACATGATCCAACTATATACTGTTATAAGAGACTCACTTTAGATCCAAATACACAAATAGATTGAAAGTGAAAGGAAGGAAAAAGATATTCTACACAAATAATAACCTAGAGAGCTAGGATGGCTAACCTAATATCAGAGAAAATAGAATTTAAGTTAAAAATTGTTACAAAATAATTACTTTATATATTGATAAAAGGATAAATCCATTGAGAAGATATAACCAATATAAACATATACACACCTAACAACAGAGCACCAAAATACATAGAGCAAAAACTGACAGAACTGAAGGTAGAAATAGTTGGAGATTTCAATATTCCATTTTCAATAATGGACAGAATTATACAGAAGATCAATAAGGAAACAGAGGACTTGAACAACACTATAGACCAACTAGACCTAACTGATGCATATAGAAAAGTCCCCCCGAAAACAGAATATAGATTCTTCTCAACTACACATGGAACATTCTCCAGAATAGACCATATATTAGGTGACAAAACTCTCAATAAATTTGAAAAGACTGAAATCATACAAAGTATCTTCTTTGACCACAATGGAATGAAGATAGACATCAGTAACAAGAGGAAAACTAGAAAATTCACAAAAACATGAAAATTAACCTGCACAGTCTTGATTCAAAAATGAGTCAAAAAGAAATTATAAATGAAATTAGAAAATACATTGATATGAAGGAAAATAAACATTACCAAATTTATGTTATGTAGCAAAAGCAGTGCTCAGAGTGAAATTTATAGCTGTAAATGCTTATATATTTTTTAAAAGATCCCAAACCAATAACTTAATTTTACACCTTAAAAACCTAGGAAGAACATGTTAAACCCAAAGCTAGCAGAGGGATAACATAATAGAAATTAGAACAGAGATAAATGAAATAGAGACTAGGAAAAAATAGAATCAACAAAATGAAAAGTTACTTCTTTGAAAAACCAACACAATTGATAAACATTGAGCTCAATGGACCAAAAGACATCAAAGAGAAGACTGAAATTATTAAAAGCAGAAATAAAGTTGGTGACATTAGTACAGACCTTAAAATAAAAGGGACTATAAGAGTATACATGAACAACTGTAAGCCAATTAGATAACCTAGAAGAAATGAACAAATTTCTAGAAACATACAAACTACAAAAACTGACCCAAAAATAAACAGAAAATCTGAAAAGAACTACAGCAAGTCAAGAGATTGGATCACCAATCAAAAACCTTCCAATAATGAAAAGCCCAGATCCAGATGATTTCACTGGTAAAGTCCCCCAAATCCTTAATTAAAGAATAATTAATACCAATCCTTCTCAAACTCTTCCAAAAAATAAAAGGAGGCAACACTTCCTAACTCATTCTATTTGGCCAGCATTACACTGAAACCAAAGCCAGACAAAGACATCAGAAAAGAACTATAGACCAATACTGTATTTCCTTATGAATACAGATGAAAGAGTCCTCAACAAAATAATAGCAAACAAGTTCCAGCAACATATTAAGAGAATTACACATCATGAACAAAGATGATTTATCCCAGGAATGCAAGGGTGACTAAAATATGAAAATCAGTGTAATACACTATAGTGATAGAATGAAGGGGAAAAAACACACGATCATCTCATTTGATACAAGAAAAGCATCTGGAAAATCCAACTGTCTTACATGATAAAAACACTAAACAAACTTGGACTAGAAGGAACTTCCTCAACGTGATAAACGGCATTTATGGAAAAACTACAGCTCACGTTACACTCAAAGGTGAATAACTGAAAGCTTCCCCCCCAACCCCCAAGATCAGGAACAAGAGAAGGATGCCCATTTCACCACTTCTATTCAACACTGTACTGGAAGTTCCAGCCAGAGCAAATGGGCAAGAAAAAGAAATAAAAGGCACTGAAATTGGAGAGAAAGAACTAAAACTATCTCTATTTGCAGATAACATAATCTTGCATATAGAAAATCCTAAGGAATCCACACAAAAGTAAACTATTAGAGCTTATAAACTAATTCAGCAAAGCTTTGGGGTACATGATCAACACACAAAAATCAGTTGTATTTCTATACATGATCAATGAACAATGTGAAAAGGAAATTAAGAAAACAATTTCAGGGCTTCCCTGGTAGTGCAGTGGTTGAGAATCTGCCTGCCAATGTAGGGGACATGGGTTCAAGCCATGGTCTGGGAAGATCCCACATGCCGTGGAGCAACTAAGCCTGTGCACCACGACTACTGAGCCTGTGCTCTAGAGCCCACAAGCCACAACTTCTGAAGCCCGTGTGCCACAACTACGAAGCCCATGAGCCTAGAGCCCGTGCTCCACAACAAGAGAAGCCACCCCACAGAGAGGTGGGATAGGGAGGGTGGGAGGGAGACGCAAGAGGGAGGGGATATGGGGATATATGTATACGTATAGCTGATTCACTTTTTTATACAGCAGAAACGAATACACCATTGTAAAGCAATTATACTCCAATAAAGATGTTAAAAAAAAAGAGAAGCCACCCCAATGAGAAGCCCACACACAGTAACGAAGACCCAAGACAGCCCAAAATAAATTAATTAAAAAAAAGAAAACAATTCCATTTATAATAGCATCAGAAAGAATAAAATAATTAGAAAAATTTAAGGAGGTTCAAGATTTTTACACTGGAAAACTAAAAATTGCTGAAATAAATTTTAAAAATCCTAAGTAAATGGAAAGACATCTCATATTCATGGGTTGGAAAACAAACAGTTACGATGGCAATGCTACCCAAAGCAATCTACAGATTCAATGCAATCTCTATCAAAATCCCAGAGGCCTCTTTTGCACAAATGTAAAAGCTTATCTTAAAATTAATATGGAATTGAAAAGGATCTCAAATAGCCAAAACAATCTTGAAAAAGAAAAATGAGGTCGGAGGACTCACATTTCCCAAATTTCAAATCTTACTACAAAGCTACAGCAATCAAAACAGTATCTGATACTGGCATAAGCAAAATGTTTCCAAAACTAGAAAGCAATACAACATCCCCAAACCTCTGGGTTTTCTTAGGCTGGTTTCTCATACTGAAATAAAAGCAAAACGTTTCATATTAAATGGTGCTGTGAGGTTCTAATTACAAGGTTCAATTGTATTAGGCTTCTTTAAAAAAAAAAGTTGAGTTTTATTCTGGTGTAATTTATGGTAACTGTGGGAAATTTTTAGAAAATACAGAAAAGAAAAATAATATAGTACATCCTTCCACTCATAGGTTGATGAGCATAGTTCACACACTGGTATATTTTCTCTTGAAGGAAATATATCCATATATCTATATAGGTATAGTCCCTTGTATGTGTTACTTAGATAAAAATTTGAGAGTTGGGGCTTCCCTGGTGGTGCAGCGGTTGAGAGTCTGCCTGCCGATGCAGGGGACGCGGGTTCGTGCCCCGGTCCGGGAAGATCCCACATGCCACGGAGCGGCTGGGCCTGTGAGCCATGGCCGCTGAGCCTGCGCGTCCAGAGCCTGTACTCCGCAACGGAAGAGGCCACAACAGTGAGAGGCCTGCGTACCGCAAAAAAAAAAAAATTGAGAGTTAATTAAACCTGTCGAGTTCTAGTTCCAAACAAGATGGAATAAGCACGATAAGCACACTCCACCCTGTCTCTCCCACTGAATGCAGCTATAACATCTGGACAGAATGCATGGAGTAGCTGTTTGAGGATTCTGAAAAGTAAACAGTAGTAGGCAAATAGGGGAAGAGACCAAAAAGGCAGTGAGGTTCCCTTTTTTCCCCCCCCTCCTGTATCCTGGACCCAAGCAGGGCCCACACAGAGAAAGCTCTGGGAGAGGCCCTTTTATTGACTTGATCAAGAGCAGGAAAGGGGATTCCCTAAGTTTGCAAGAGTGGAGGGAAATCCTTTGGGTTTCTTTTTCTTTTTTCCATTCTCTTGAGCCCCAGCCCCCAGACAATTCCATGGTGACAAAATTGGCAGTGGAGGCCCGTGGGCACCTAAAATTCTAAGGGAGGGGAAACTTCCTCTCTGAATGGAGGAGCTGTGATCCCAAGAAAGTGGAACCAATCCCTGTTGTTTTTTCTGTGTGTATCTTCTGCCACTTGGCTTCAGATACAGGCTTGGCCATACGAAGTGTACAGCAGAATGGGGTAACTGAAACCCAGCTTTCTGGACAAAAGACCAAAAAGGGGAGGCCCAGAGTGGGGAAAAAACTGGAAAGATCACCGAGGAAAGAGCTCAGAAAGAGATCCAATAACACTGTAAGATGCTAATAATAGGGGAAACTGGGTTCAGAATACACAGAAACTCTGTACTAACTTTGCAATAATTCCGTAAATCCAGCAGTGTTCTAGGGACTTTCCTGGTGGCGCAGTGGTTTAGAATCCGCCTGCCAATGCAGGGGACACGGGTTCAATCCCTGGTCTGGGAAGATCCCACATGCCACAGAGCAACTAAGCCTGTGTGCCACAACTACTGAGCCTGCACTCTAGAGCCCGTGAGCCACAACTACTGAACCCCATGCGCCTAGACCCCGTGCTCCACAACAAGAGAAGCCACCGCAACGAGAAGCCTGTGCATGGCAACAGAGTAGCCCCCGCTCGCCACAACTAGAGAAAGCCCATGTGCAGCAAAGGAGACCCAACACAGCTAAAAATAAAATAAACAAATTTACTTTTTAAAAAAAGTGTTCTAAAAATTTTTTTAAACTAAATATTTACCTTGGCTCCTTCACTCTTATGTTCATTCACGTTACTCACTGAATTATTTACTGAGCACCTACTATGTCGTGTCCCAGGCACTAGTCTATTCTCTGGAGATACAAACAGCAAAACAAAACCCAGCATGATTCCTGCCATCAAGGAGTTTGCAGCAGAAAATGAAAAATAATAATAAGTGCTTGCCAAGCCATAGAAATAAAGTTACCACTTCAAAATTAAAAATTATCTTCTTGAGTCTTCATTGTAGAAGAAACATCTATGAGAAGTTAAAAGCCCAGGCTGAAGACCGTACAATCTGTCAACTGACAATCAACGAGCAGGATTTCCAAAGAGGACTCATAGGCAGTTCTGGAGCCAAACAAGGCAAATCCCTAGCAGGCGGCCCAGCCCCTGGCCTTAGCAGGAACAATTACTTTGAATCTAGGCTTACACCAGAAGGCCAGGCTAGCTGTTGGCTCTCTGCAAGCCAGACTGTGCTGGGGACAAGACATGGATAGGAAGCCACATGCCCTACTGGGGTGCAGTCTCAGTAGTGGCAGGAAGGCAGCTGGGCAGCATGACCAGGACAGGCTCCACCTCAGCTACACAGGGATCCACGCATCCACCCTCCTCCCATGCTCACACGCCACACATTCTTTCTTTGAACATGAACTAAACACCTACTGTATACCAGGAATAGGGTAGGCCCTCCACAGTAAGGACAAACATAGGTATTCCAGGAGACACTGGGAGAAAATGTTCTAGGCAACGGGAAGAACATTTACCGAGACCCACAAGCTAGAGAGAGCGTGAAGCCTTCATGATTTTTCAAGCGGTTCAGTGAGGCTGGGGCGTGGGCTGGGGCACTGTCAGAGAGAAGACTAGAGGTGGTGGCAGAGGCCAGATCGTGAAGGGCTCTGTGGGTCCTATAAGGAGTTCAGACTTTTTCTTGATGACAAAGGGAAGCTGGTGAAGGGTTTCAAGCAAAAGGCGTGCATGGATGGGGCATATGATCAGATGCAGACTTTTACAGAAACCATTTTGCCAGCTGCTGCTATTGTTCTATGGTGACCAGACTAGAGAGGGCTGCCCTGGAGGCAGAGAGATTACATGGCATAGGCGGAAAGCAGAAGTGGGATTTGATACCTCACTGGATGTAGGAAGCAAAAAGGTGGGAGGATTCAGGGATGACTTCCACGTGTCTGACCTGGGTGAATTCATGGGATGCCAGAGTAGAGTAATAATGACAATAAACACAAACACTGTGTGCTCCCAGGATAAGTCAGACCCTGCCAGGAGGTGAGTGAGTGCTGGCGCTCTGGGTGCTCTCAGGGACCTGTGTCAGTCTCCTACCCTGCAAATGCTGGTGTATTTGCCTTTACGTCATTCCCCAGGTCTTACTCAACAGGACAGGATGTATTAAATGAGCCTCCAGAAAGTTGAAGCAGTATTTACAGATATAAAATTTGAAAATAACCCCACACCCTGAACAAGCCATTTCTGTAAGGATTTCTACAAATATGTGATTCTATATTTTAAAAAAAGCAATATTCTGAAGGTTCTTGTTATCACGAAGTAAACACTACTCTTTTTTTATGTAAGCAAACACACTCGCCAAGGTAAATATCCAACTGAAGTAAAAATGGAGGCGACATGGGTGTGTTTAAATTAGCCAGTAATTTTGGAGGAAAAAGCAGAAAGTTGGGTGGGATGGAAGAGCAGCCTATGATTGGCCAGCTGATCTCCCAACTCAGCGTAAACTTGGTGGAGGGAAGGAAGGGGTGGCCTACACAAGCCCAACGTTGTTAGGGAATCACTAATTCAGAGTGCTTCTATGGAATCCTCCGCTGGGCTAAAAATAGCTTTGCTGTAGAATGACTTCGTATTTTTAAAGTAGAAAAACACTGAGTCAAGTCTATGAGTCAATTCACAGCAATCAATATGAATGTTAAATATACTATACATGGTTTCAAGGAATTAGCCATCACCTCTCAACTCTAAACTTAGAAGATAGCTAGGATGTGTCTAGACATCTGTCAGCTTACCCCTGAAGACTATACATATGCACATAACTTCCATTTTGAAATAGAATCATCATGGCCGTAGCCAGTCATTATAAATCAGTTTTATTTTAAAAACTGAAGGTTATATATATACACTATTGATACTATGTAGAAAATAGATAACTAATGAGAACCTACTGTATAGCACAAGGAATTCTACTCAGTGCTCTGTGGTGACCTAAATGGGAAGGAAATCCAGAAAAGAGGGGATATATGTATACGTATAGCTGATTCACTTTGCTATACAGTAGAAGCTAACACAACATTGTAAAGCAACTACACTCTGATAAAAATTTTAAAAAATAAATTAAAATTGAAGGTTATCCCAACTGACCTTATTACATTTATAGAAATTTAAAATATCACATCCTTCCCTCTAAGTCAACTCACCATAAACTCATCAACACTGGTGGGAAATCTGGGAAGTGTATGGATTGACAGTGAACTATATGACCTCAGTCCACGATTTACTAAATGGAGTTAAATCGTTGACCTACGGTTTCACAATACAGCCAAAGGGTATGGCAGAGACAGAAGTCGTCACCTTTTTCCCAGAATAGTTTCTTCACTAAACAAATCCCCATCTCAAACACCTAAACAGGGAGGGTGAACATTTTAGAGGCAAAAACTGTAGAGAAAGAAAATTACAGTCATGAAGTCATCTGGCTTTAGTCTTCTCTTGATATTTTGCCTTTCTCTTGTTTACTCTAGACAATATTTTTATATAAATGAATAGTGTTGTTGAGGTCTAAATATTTTAAATGACATAAGAAACTAAAATCATTATTTAGGTAATTTAGGCCAAACTGACCCTCCAATACAAAAATAAATAAAATTTGGTCAGAAGTATTTCATGTTTTGAAATGTCTATAAAATTGTCTCATTTGGGGGGTTGAAAACAGATTTTAAAAACCTTTGTGAATGCAAACTATTACATTTAGAATGGATAAACAAAAACGTCCTACTGTATAGCACAGGGAACTACATCCAATCTCCCGGGATAAACCATAATGGAAAAGAATATAAAAAAGAATGTAAAGATGTGTGTAACTGAGTCACCCTGCTATACAGCAGAGACTGGCACAACATTAAATCAACTATACTTCGATAAAGAAAAAAAAAAACTGTGAAAAAAACCCCACAAACCTATGTGGAAGCAGCCTCCCATTCCTACTCTGTTTCTGATGCCAATTTTCCATATTAATAAATACATATAGAAAGTCTTGCGGTTTACAAAGCACCCCTGCAAGTGTCAGCTCAGTCAGCTCTCAGGATGACTCAGCAGGGTACTGTCCCCATTTAACAGAGGAGGAAGCCCAGGCCCAGAGAGATTCGGTGATTTATTTTGGGTTACACAACTGGTAAGTGACACCATCCTCAAACTCAGTCCTTCCAACTCCAAATATTCTCTCCTTTTCCCACTGTGCTGCCAGTTAAAAGAGCTTCATTTTTTTCCTAATTCAAGATAATAAAAAAGTAATTACCCACAAAGTGTGGTTACTTATTTAGCTGCTGCCAGCTACTCTAATACTTTCTGCTACCACAGCTCAGGAAAAAAGCCTTTCTCAGCCTCAAATGCAGAAAGCTTGCTATTGAATACTCCAGAATTACACCAAAGGGTCCTTGGACAATGAGGCAAACACATCTCTACTTCCACCGCTCAGCGTGATCTGCTTTTGCTGGCTTCTGAGCCATGAGGATCACTTGTACTGCAGCACCGTATCTAGTGAATCACCAGACACCATAATGGAGCAAGTGACACTGTGCTCAGCCTGGGCTCTGAACCTACAGCATGAACTAAAGGCACTGCAGGCACAGTGCCCACCACCCACCTCCCCCATCACCCCCACCCAGGCAGCAGCCTCCTCACCTTCCTTAAAACTGCTGCACTGCTGCTCGGCCCTCAAACTCCTCCAGTGACCCATGTGCCTACCAAACACATTTTCTTTCTTCTCCAGTCCGTTCTCCTCCACACACACCTTCTGAGTATAACTTTGGCCTTTGTTATTCAGTGTGGTTCCCTAATGAACAGCCTCAGCATCACCTGCCCACTTGTTAGAAATGCAGAATGTGGGGCTCCACCCTAGACTCGGAAATTAGAATCAACACTTTAACAGAATCCCCTCTCCCCCATTAATTTATAAGAAATTAAAATTTGAGAAGCACTACCCTAGGAAAAAGGACAAAGCAAGTGAACCTCCTCCTGTCTGGTTGTCACCCCGTGCTGCCCTTGGGTACCAGTATATCAGGCTCTAAGAAGGTGTTATGGCCAAGTTCAAACCCTCCAGCGACAGCTCATCTATTCCCACAGTATATCCAATTCAGCTAGGTTTCACGGTTCCGCAAAATAACCTGCTTAATATTTAGCAAAGTAGTCACACTAAAGTATGAATAGCTAATAATGCCTACAAACAGTGGGCTCTGATAGAATGTTACTGAGAGAACACAGTGATAGCAAGAAAGTTGTAAAGTCAGAGAAATCTGGGTTTGCATCTCAGCTCTCCCAATGATTAGCTGTGAGAGTCTCAGAAGCTTTAAAAACTCTCTGAACTTCCATTGCTGCCTCTGTAAAATAAGGACAATCCCTGCCTTACAAAGGGAGTAGACATACTGCAAAGCATCTTGCATACCTTGCCTGGCACATAGTAAGTGCTCCCTTCCTTTTGAATGAATGAGCCAGTAACATCAGAGAAAACTGAATTTCAAAATCATGTTGATGCAAATAAATATCTAGTTGGTGCTGCTCCGGCCAGTGTAGCCACACAGGGGACATTCTGGAGTAGGCAAGCATTTCTTGTGACATGGAAAATCGTATCAGCCAACCGCCACGAGCCTGGAAGTCACACACCACACCTCTCCTACCTGGTAACTTCTCCTACACAAACTTATACTTTGGAGTCCTCTGATTCAAAAGCTCTTCTCCCTTTCTCCTTGGAAAAACTGTTTAATCATCAAATAAAACGGCCAAAAGTATTAGTAGTGGTGGAAGTAATAAGTTTAAACGGCAATAAGCTCATTTTTAGCACTTAAAATATCATTTCAGCAATATCATCAATGGACAAGTTACAAACTAGAATTGTTTTTATTATTCAGTATAACTGGTAAAATCATGCTTTAACCTGATTTTTTTTTTTTTTTTTTTTTTTTGCCACACCGTGCAGCCTGTGGGATCCCAGTTCCCCAACCAGGGATCAAATCCATGTCCCTGCATTGGAAGCACAGAGTCTTAACCACTGGACCTCCAGGGAAGTCCCTAGTCTGATTTTTACACTGTCGGTTTGATTACTGATTATACTTGAAGGAAATTAATTTGAAAAAATCTAAGTTAAAATACATGGAAATAATTTTTAAAGATAACCCTTAAATCAGACTGGGCATCTTATAAGTTTTTCAGAATTAATAATGCTTCATTAATTTGTTAAACAAAAGACCAAAAAAAGCACAAAACATGAATGGAAAAAAAGGTACAGTTAACTAAAATAAAACAACATTTCTGCCTAACAATAAACACCATAAACCAAGTTAAAAGGCAACCCATCAACTGAGAGATTTCCTAACACATACAACCAACAAAGAAAATCAATAAGAAAAAGACAAACAAATTAATAACAAATATAAGCAAACAATATGAACGAGCAACTCCCACAAGAGCAAACCCATTGTGCAATAAACATGAAAAGGTCTGTAACCTCATTAACATCAGGGAAAATGCAAATTAACAAAGAAGCTACCATATTACACTCGGTTATGCGCAAAAATGTTGAAGTGTGACATTACCAAGTACTGGAAAGGAAATGGCACAAAAGGAACCCCATATCCTGCCAGTAGGATTGTCTAGTAAACTCACATGACCGCTTTGGGAAGCAATTTCACCCTCGTCCAGAAGCTCGAGAATGGGCACCGGCACCACACATGGGGGCCTCATCTCCCCTAGAGCAGCGTTTTCCAAAGTGTGATCGCTGAGCTGGAGCAGCACCACCCAGGAGCCTGGTAGAAACGCAAATTCTCCAGCCCCAGCCCAGACTTACTGCCTTACTGGGGGTGCATTCTAAAAAGCCCTCCAGGGACAGGGAGGGTGGGAGGGAGGGAGACGCAAGAGGGAATAGATATGGGAACATATGTATATATATAACTGATTCATTTTGTTGTAAAGCAGAAACTAACACACCATTGTAAAGCAATTATACTTCAATAAAGCTGTTAAAAAATTTTTTTAAAAAAAGATGATATGTAAGATTTTAAAAAATAAATAAATAAATAAAAAGCCCTCCAGAAGGTTCTGGTGCATGCTCGAGTTTCTCACACATTTCGTCCTTACCTGTTTCATCAGGACATTGTGTCAGAATACCAGGGACGTGGTCCTTGATACATTCTCTGGGAAGGTGGTCTGACAGACAGACCTTGGTTTACCAGGACAGCATGTCACTGAGAGTCAAAGGACAGTGTGCAGACAATCAGATTTCCTCAAAGGCACACAGCTGCACAAAGAGGTACATACAAAGACGTATGTATACAAATAAAGCATTTAAAATAGTCTAAACAGCTGCCTGTAGAAGAACAGGTACGACAGTACACTATACAGCAGTTAAAACAGACGAAGTAGATATTCATGAACCGGCAGGGATAAATCTTGAAAATATAACATGAATGAAAAAAAGCAAGCTGCAGAACAACACCTATAGGATGATACCATTTAACACTTAAAATCTCACCCCAAAATACTGATGCTATCTTTGAATAAATAAATTAGCATTTGTGTGAAAACATCAGGGGTGTATCTGGGAAGTACATCTACTGATCTCAAGGTAATGGTTATCTGTGGGCAAGAAATGAGAGGAATGGGATGGAGGAGGACAAAAAGAACATCAACTGTAAGATTTGTCTTTTTTTGACTGTCAAATATATGATAAAAAGTTAGTATTTGTTAGATCTGGGTTGGGGTAAAAGATACTGCTTGCATTATTCTGTGTATTCTTGTGCATATTTGGGGTATTTCATAATAATTTAAAAAATTTAAAATAGCATTTCATTATACTTGTTAATACTAGAAAACCGCATTTCTGTACAAAAAGAAATGTTTCAAAGCCACAGCCTCAAGAGGTGTAGGGCCTTTAAAAACTGAATCTTTGTGACACCTAGTGGTAGTAGTAATAGTTACAATTTAACACACAATTAAAAACAAACTTGATTCAATGTATTAATACCTGATTTCTTGGTTTAATTAAATTTCACAAAAAATTTAATACTTGTTCTTTTTGTTTCTATTTTTGTTTTCAGTGGTCTGTACTTGAATATTTTTAATGGGTATGACACTTTAGAATACGGTTATCATCTCATATTCATTAATTATATGGTTCAGCCACTGGTCTCCTGAAAAATGTGTCAATTACATCAGTTCTAGTGTCCCCCAAACAAGGGCGTCCCTGCCATCCCATTCTCTGGGTCAGTGACAGCAGCAGCAGCAGCTCTGAGCTTCTCTCTTATACCCTGCTACATACCCAGCTGCCAGGCATCCTTTCTGCCCCAGACCTACACCTCCTGCATGATCCCTCTAAGCCCTCAATTGCTCCACCATTACTCCAGGCCCCAGGCTCTTCCTACATCCTTCATATCCACACAATCAGCTTCCAAGTTGGCTTACAGAATGTGCCATGTCTGCACTTGTTTGCTTTACATCCCCCACTAAACTGTGAGTGACTTGAGAGTAGGAACCACGTCTAGCACAGATGTTCCCCACGAGAACCTAGAACAGCTCCTAGCACATAGTAGGTACACAATACATGTTACTGATGAATTTCCACTACGACAACCCAGGTCCCGACCTTCATTACCTGAAGCCTAGACTAAGACAACAGCATCCTTAGCCAAAACCATCCTAAACACCACCAATTAAGCATCTTAAAACGTCTCTCTGCAAAAGAACACCACTTTCTCACACCCTGTTCCTAATAAAGTTTTTCAACGTACACTTCTCATTTCCGTTCTCTCTCTCAGCCTAGACTTCTTAGCTTGGACTTTAATATGCTTCATAATCTGATCCAGATCAACTTTTCTGAACTTCCCTCCTACTTCACCCCTGCACGGATCTGCTACTCCTCAGGCAGCCTGCAGGCATTCCTGCCTTCATTTCTCTGCTCAATTTCTCCTCCTACCCACCCACAATCAATTCTGAACCTTTCTTCTTTGTTTTTTATGTGTTTTGTATGTTTTGATCTCTCACTTCCATGAAGCTCTAAGTGACTTCTGTCCATGTAAAAAGTTCACAGCACTAACTACCAACTGGTCCTTTGCCACTTCCATCATGATTTACCTTCTCGCCCGTGCCCTTGCTCACCGTGCGGGGGAGAGCTTTGCAGTGGCACTGAGCACCTCTCACACCAGTCTGTGCACTCAGAGACCAGCTAAGAGGGGAGCCTCAGAGGGGAGCCAACCTAGAGAGACTTGTTGAAATGAGGTAAGTCAGGTAGAGTGGGGGGGAGGCCACTGACTGCAATTAGGATAAGCCCTTATCATCTTTAAGCTGGAGGAACCTGGCACATGATTCTGAATAATGTGTTAAACAAGCGGGTCTCTTATAATTTGAGGAGGGACTGATGACAGTGACACTAAGGTGATGAGCTAAAAAACCTATCACCGGTGGCTTCGGAACATGAGAGAAAAGAGGAGCGAGTATCAGGCTCCTTGTATTGGACAAGAAGTATGAGAACCACAAGAGGGTTGAGGAAGGCTCCCACCTTATAAACTGGGCACCTGTACAGTAATGAAGCCGCCTGTGATACTGCAGAGGTGAGGAGGGGAGAGAGTGTCTAGGAAAATAAAGTCAACTATGTTTCAGACACAGCTGTTTCTGTAACATTCTTAGCACACACAAATACATTCAGTAGTTTAAATATTTCACACAGAACTGGGCAATGAGGCCAGCTCCAGCACATTAGCTGGACAGCTCGGAACAGTGACTTTCTGAAACTTCCTTTCTCTAATACATTCAAATCCAGGCTCCTATCAACAATCCCATGAACCCTCAGTAGAGCCTTCAGCATTAAGAAGGGCTCAGTGTTAGCCCCCTTCTCTCTCCTTCACTAACTTCACACCTGACCCGTTTTTACCCACTCACAAGCCCACTTCTATCTTGCCCCAATCCTGACAGTGTGTGTTTAGGCTGGACAATGGGCATTGGTCCTGCTCCTGATTTATAGTCAAGCTCCTTCGTAAACACTGACTCCTTGGCTGGGCCAAATCTTTGCAAAATACTCTACCACGAGCTGTGCTGTTTGCTCTCTCCTCTCCTACCTTGCCCCCTTGCCCCCATCTCCCTCCCACTATTGCTCTGTTCCTGGCTGGGAATTTGCTTTGAACAAGGCCACTCACCTCTTGCCCTAGAGCTGCCGTGCGGTCATCCAGCTGACAGAGGGCCTGGGAGCCGCACACTCCAGTGCTGCTCTTGCTGGACTCCAGACCCCACGGTCTTGTGACAGTCTACCAACCCTCAGCTCTAGGGCATCGCAATTAGACACTGACTGCTCTACCTTTGAGTTTGTTACGGGCTACTGGAGAACATGATTTAAGAGCTCTGATGAGGTCTCTACTTACCTAGCCCCGTACCCAGCATGTAATAACGTGGTAGTAGTAACAATTTCACTACTTGAGTGCCTACTAAATTCTAGTCACTGCTACAAAAGCTCTACGTGAATTAAGTCATTTAATTCATTTAAGTTTAGGGCCCACAGAGCTGTCCAACAATTATTTTATTCATCCATTCCGCCAGCAGATGTTTTAAAATTCATTCTCACTCAAGTACCTGACCAACCTCTGCCCTTCTCTCCTTCTTTACCAAGAGGATCAGAGGTATATGTTGCAAATTCTGCAACGCACCACTGTCCCAAATTTCATCCCCTTCCCTCAAAATCTCTCTCTCTATATATTTCCCACTCCTGGATGAGAGAAAAGAGTAATTCCCAAAGTGCTTTCCTCCCTCTGTGACTTTGTTCCACACCCAGTTCTTCTGGAACCCTGCTCTAACCCTCCTGAACCACAGTTTTAGCCTCTCTCTCTCAACTCCCCAACATTCCTATTGCCAAAACCACAAACAAAACCTCATTTCTCCCCACAAAAAGAATTCCTTTTCAACCCTGCAAAATTCTCTAGCCACTTCTCTTCATCACCAAATTTCTCCAAAGAATAGCTTTACAATCTTTCCCTTCTTTACCAAAATTCATGCCTTAACCACATGATCTGAATTTCACCTCCACAGCCTTAATGAAGACTGTAAAAAGTCCTCAAAAGCCATCACAAGTCTTCCTACACATCACTGCCGCGTCGCAAGCCCAGACCTTTGAGGCTGGCGCCCAGGCCTCCAGGATCTGGCCCCTAACCGTCCCTCTAGCCCTCTCTTCGGCTAGTTTTCTTCACATCCCCATGGGTTTCACGTGTTCAAAACTTACCTCTCCTTTAAGGTTTTTTCCAAGGTTCTCCCTTTCATAAACCTTGCTCAAATCATACTCTCCTCTAAATCCTTAGCTCCTATTTGTGACAATTAACAGTTCTTCATGCACACTGCCTCAAATTATATGTGCACACAAGTTATGCTTTTCAACCACACAAAAGCACTGTAAGGGCAAACGTCATGCCTTATTCTTATTTCCCACAGTAACTAGCAGGGATAGGACTGGGACAAGGCAAACGGAGTGCCTACGGCACAAAATTCGAGGCAGTCACTCAGGTTCCTGTAATTACAGAGTCAGCACTTAAACTTTTACCGCATTTGCCTCATCCTGGCCAAGCCCTGTAACTAGTGACGTCTCTTTGACACAGATTGAGAATAAATGAATCTAAACCAATGAATCAATAAGGTGATAGTGTAAGTACTTTGGGTGATGACTACCCATCTTTGTTGGGAATGAGATTGGAGATGATAGGCATATAGTGCAATCACAAGCAGTGAGACAGGAAAAGTCTGCTGAGGAGTCTCTAGGAATATAAATACTACCACCCAGGAAGACTCTCCCCACTTCTCACACAAGATGCTGTTGTGTCTGAATATAACACCTGGATTTATTTACTGCAGCCATGCAAGGAGCAACCCGAGGATGAAACCAATAGAAGAGAAAGACGGAGCCAAGAGGGGGCAGCTAGAGCCCTGATCTGTCATGTTTATGACCTGCCCATTCTCTGCACTTCTCCTAGGAGACATTAAGTCATTTGATCTATAAAGCCAGTTGAGTCTGGATTTTTTAGTTATTTCAGCCAAAATAAGACTAATACAGTATAATTTCCCAGAAGAGAATGGTGTGGCAGACGAGGAGGCCAGGCTATTTCTGCACCCTCCTCTCTTGCTCCTCCCAAGAGAAGGATGAGTTGGTCTGGGGTAAAGGTCCTGGGCTCAACCGGGCCTTTGAGCTCTTGCCCCTGAATGTCTCAGCAAGCAGAACTGACCACGGACCCTCCATGCTTCCATCTCCCCTCTGAGAAGCAGAGCAGACCGGGCTCTCCACCTGACACAGAGAGAACTGCAGCTCCCCGAATGCTTTTCCTGAGACTAGCCAGCAGCAATAAAATACTCAATTTGGGCCCAGTGTCCAAAGTGCACTCTCTGTGGAAGTTTTAACGTTTGTAAAGTTGATTCTTTGACTCGCATTTGGCCCTTTATGCCTGGTTCCAAACAGGATAAGAGATATAAGTCATTAGGTACCTCCAGGACCCCCGAAGTTCTTCTCAGAAAATAATCACATTAAACTTCATGAAATTAGGAAAGTTGAGTATAGCAAAGGAATAGTTTTCCATGAGAAAAAGTCTATAGGGTTTGATCTTTGGCTTTAAGCCAGGATGGCCTAAAAGGGATAGGACTTACACGTGAAACAATTAAAACCAGGACAAATACATGAAACAATACTTGTCAAGACAGTGAACATAAGGCAACAAGGGACAATAACCCCTGGGAAATGAGAAACAATTAAAGTGTTCCCTACAATTGCCCCAATGTACTTCCTTCAGAGTGATGCCCAGCTACAGTGCCGGGAGGCGGAATGTATACAAAGCCCGGTGGTCTCCCCGACTTAAGGAGAAGGAGCTGAGAGCACAGAGGTACCTACAGAGGGTCCTCCTCGAGTCTTCAGCTGAGTGATAAATGCATGTGTATGAGGAAATGACACAAAGCTAAGGAAAGAACCCCCTGAAGTGATTAGAGGGCATTACCATGGCTCAAAGAGAGCCAGGAAAAATATCTCTTCCTGTCAATCACACATCAATAAAGTGGTTTTACTATATGAGAAAAGAATCTGAAAAAGAATGAATACATGTATATGTAAAACTGAATCATTTTGCTGTATACCTGCAGCTAACACATTATAAATCAACTTTACTCCTATAAAATTAAATAAAGAAAATAATTTTTTAAAAATAATAGATTTCCACTGGAAAAATAAAGTGGTTTTAAAAATACAATAAAATAGGGCTTCCCTGGTGACGCAGTGGTTAAGAATCTGCCTGCCAATGCAGGGGACAGGGGTTCAAGCCCTGGTCCGGGAAGATCCCGCATGCCACAGAGCAACTAACCCCGTGGGCCACAACTACTGAGCCTGCACTCTAGAGCCCGTGAGCCACAACTACTGAAGCTCACGTGCCACAACTACTGAAGCCTGCATGCCTAGAACCCGTGCTCCGCAATAAGAGAAGCTACCTCAACGAGAAGCCCGCACACCGCAAGGAAGAGTGGCCCCCTGCTCACCGCTACTAGAGAAAGCCTGCGTGCAGCAACAAAGACCCAACTCAGCCAAAAATAAATAAATAAATTTATTTAAAAAATAAAAATACAATAAAATAATTTATCTCCCCACAGCCAAAGTGGAAATTCTCATAATTCACTCAGCATTGGATAGCATACACCCAGAGATGGTTGCCTTAATTGTAGGGCAAAATTAGCCCTAGACTGAATGCTCCCTTAGTCCCACCTAACAAAGCTTCTTAAAACTAAGATCAGAAAAGAAATCAAACTATTTCCAAGTAACTTAATTGCACCTAGGAACAAAACTCGAAAATATTTATTATAGGAATAAAAATACCCAACATTTAAGAAGATAAAATTCGTATCTAATCAAAAATTACCAGGCATAGAAAAAAGTAGAGAAAAACAAATGACCTAGAATGAGAAAAAAACTCTGCCTCAGAAATAATACAATGACAGAATTAGTAACCAAAGACATTAAAGCAGTCATTCTAATCGTCTTCTATGTTTTAGAAGCTAGAGGAAAGAATGAACATATTAAGTAGAGGATGGATGACATTTTAAAAAAATAATAAATATAAATGTTAAATATACCAGACAAGATTAACAGCAGATTTGACATTGCAGAAAAAAAAAAAGTTAAGTTTACTTGAAGATACAGCAACAGAAATTTTCAAAAATGAAACACAGAGAGAAAAAAAATAAAAAGAAAGGAATTAAAGCATCAGTGAGAGCTCAGTTCACCCAATGGGGAGAAGACAGTGAAAAAATATTTGAAGAAATTAATGATTAAATTTTTTTTTTAATTTGATAAAAACCTATAAGCCAAGGAACTCAACAAACCTAAGGCATATAAAACATGAAGGAAACCACACCAAGGCACACTATAATCAAATTGTTCAAAACCAGTGATAAAGATATTAAAATCAGAGGAAACAGACATATTACATAGGAACAGTTAAGGATGATATTTCTTATCAAAAACAATGCAAATGAGAAGACAGCAAGGAATCATCTTTAAAATACTGAAAGAGAAAAAACTGTCAACCTACAATTCTATAAGCAGTGGAAAACTCCTTCAAAAACAAAGGTAAAAATCCAGAAAATATATTTATATACAAAATTCAAAAACTACACAAAATTCAAAGACTTGTGTCTTATATCATTACATGATAGATGATTACAGATTTCATTTAATGTTAGCAAGAAATGTACCATTTGGCCTTGTCTCACTAGGATGCAGAAGAATGAAAATAAATAATTAAAAAATGAAGGTAAAATAATGTCAGCAGAAATGGTAGAATAAGGATCTCCAAAAATCCTCTCCTCCATAAAAGCAATGATAGTAATGGTGCAAACTGTCAATATCGACTTTTTCAGAACTCTTAAAATTAACCAAAGGCTTGCAACAATCCAGGGAATATTTATTCAAGAAAAACAGCTGAATCTCAAGAACAGCATTAGCTTTGTGGCTACTTACTTTTCTCTATTCCCATTCCCTTACTCCCATGTCTATGGTAGCCTTGAAAACCAACAGGGCTTTCATGTTGAAACCATGATGAAAATCAGTGACCTGCAAGCCAATAAAAAAGTCAGAATCAGGATGGAACTCTTCTAAAGCCCAATTCCCAGAAAACAGTCATTATTTGACTTGTCTGGAAGTTCCATGGAAACTCCCACTTGAAAAACTATATTTGACATGACTCAGAGTTCACCCATTGCAACCAGCCTTTTTCCCGGGGGTGTTGTCAACAAAAATCAGCATCAACATTTTGTTTTTGTTTTTTTGCGGTACGCGGGCCTCTCACTGTTGTGGCCTCTCCCGTTGCGGAGCACAGGCTCCAGACACGCAGGCTCAGTGGCCATGGCTCACGGGCCCAGTCGCTCCGCGGCATGTGGGATCTTCCCGGACCAGGGCACGGACCCGTGTTCCCTGCATCGGCAGGTGGACTCTCAACCACTGCGCCACCAGGGAAGCCCAGCATCAACTTTTTAACATCATGTTGCCTGAGACAGTGATAACAGCTGGGACAAAGAACAAGATGACCAAAAACTTAAGTGGAAAAGCTTGAGAATAAGATTCCATAAGGGGATTTCAAAATCTCTGGCATATTGCTAGGAATTGAGAAGGCCACACATATTTGCAGGGTTGTACACGTGCCTAAGGCTATGTGCACAGTTGAGAAAGACCGAAGAAGACCCTAGGCTCCATGTCTGGCTGAACTGGAGGCGTCAACACAATCAGAAAGTGAAGGTTAAAGCAGAGTTGTAAACTGTTGGGTTGGCCAAAAAGTTCATTTGGGTTTCTCTGTAACATCTTATGGAAAACCCAAATGAACTTTTTGCTCAACCCAATACATGCCTAAGCATTGAATGTATGCCACCAACCAAGTCTGGAAGACTTATTGGTTCCAGACATCTAAGGAAATCTCTGTCAAATCACTG
This sequence comes from Aethalodelphis obliquidens, assembly GCF_003676395.1. Classification (NCBI taxonomy): domain Eukaryota; kingdom Metazoa; phylum Chordata; class Mammalia; order Artiodactyla; family Delphinidae; genus Aethalodelphis; species Aethalodelphis obliquidens. Next base: position 5,806,043 of record NW_020837981.1, on the reverse strand, counting down.
GCTGACCACTAAGCAATCCAAGCAGACTTCAATGACCACATATGATAAAACATGCAGACATTACAAAGTTCAGAAAAGGTACTAAACAAACAAATAGGAACAAGAAGAACAAATAGCAATAATAAGAAATCCTGGGAAGGGGGACAGAATCTGTTTTCCAGGATTGCCAATATATATATTTTAAAATATCCAGTTTTCAGAAACTTACAAGGCATGCAAAGATACAAGAAAGGATGGCCCATATTCAGGAAAAGAAGGGACTATTAGAAATTGTCCCTGAGGTAATGTAAATTGATACAGCCACTATGGAAAACTTAAAAAACTGAAATAGAACTACCATATGACCTAGCAATCCCACTACTGGGCATATACCCAGAGAAAACAATAATTCAAAGAAAACACATGCATCTCAATGTTCATTGAAGCACTGTTTACAACAGCCAGGACGTGGAAACAACCTAAATGTCCACCGACAGAGGAATGGATAAAGAAGATGTGGTACATATATACAATGGAATATGACTCAGCCATAAAAAGGAATGAAATTGGGTGATTTTGTAGAGACATGGATGGACCTAGAGAGTGTCATACAGAGTGAAGTAAGTCAGAAAGAGAAAAGCAAATATTGTAATAATAACGCATATATGTGGAATCTAGAAAAATGGTATAGGTGACCTTAGTTGCAAAGCAGAAATAGAGACACCAATGTAGAGAACAAATGTATGGATACCAAGAGGGAAAGGGGTGGGGTAGGAGGAATTGGGAGACTGGGATTGACACATATACATTATTGATACTATGCATAAAATGGACAACTGATGGGAACATGCTGTGTAGCACAAAGAACTCGTCTAGTGCACTGTGGTAACCTAAATGGGAGGGAAGTCCAAAAGGGAGGGGATATCTGTATGTGTATGGCCGATTCATCATGTTGTGCAGTGGAGGCTAATGCAACATTGTGAAGCAACCATACTCCAATAAAAATTAATTTAAAAAAAAAGGAAGAAATTGTTCCCGAGGAAGGCCAAGCATGGGGCTTATTAGACAAAGACCTTAAATCAACTATTTTAAATATGTGCAAAGAGTTAAAATAAACCATTCATAAAACTAAAGAGAACAAATAGAAATTCTGGATTTGAAAAATACAATGACTAGAATGAAAAATTCAAGAAAGGAACTCAACAGCAGATTTGAGCTGGCAGAAGAATAAATCAATGATTATGAAGATATGTCAATTGACATTATTCACTGAAACACAGAAAGAAAAAATATAGATAACAAAGCCTAAGAGGCAAATAGGACACCATCAAGTATACCAACATGTGCATAATGGAGGTGCAGAAGGAAAGAGAGACAGAAGCTAAAAAAGTATTTGAGGAAATAATGGCCCCAAACTTCCCAAATTTTATGGAAAACATTAATCTACATATCCAAGAAGTTCAATGAACTCCAGGTAAGATAAATTCAAAGAGATGCACACTGAGAGAAATCACAGTCAATCTATCCAAAGACCAAGAGTGAATCCTGGGAGCAGCAATAGAGAAGCAACTCATCACATACAAGGGATCCTCAATGAGATTAACAGCTAATTCCTCATCAGAAACCTTGGAGGCTAGAAGGCAGTGGGGATGACATAGTCAAAGTGCTGAAAGAAAATGCTGATAATCAATAATTCTATGTTCAGCAAAACCATCCTTCAGAAATGAATAAGAGGGAAGGGTAAGCTGGGACGAAGTGAGAGAGTGGCATGGACATATATACACTACCAAATGTAAAACAGATAGCTAGTGGGAAGCAGCCGCATAGCACAGGGAGATCAGCTCGGGGCTTTGTGACCACCTAGAGGGGTGGGATAGGGAGGGTGGGAGGGAGACACAGGAAGGAGGAGATATGGGGATATAGTATATGTATAGCTGATTCACTTTGTTATAAAGCAGAAACTAACACACCATTGTAAAGCAATTATACTTCAATAAAGATGTTAATAAATAAATAAATGTTAGGCAGACCAAAAAAAAAAAAGAGAAATTAAGACATTCCCAGGTAAACAAAGCTGACAGAATTCATTGCTAGCAGACTTGCTCTGCAAGAAATGCTAAAGAGAATTCTTCAGGCAGAAATGAAAGGATACTAGACAGTTATTTGAATTCCGTGAAGAAATAAAGAGCACTGATCAACATAATTATGTAGGTAAATATAAAAGACAATATAAATGTATTTTTGTTTGTAACATTTTTCTCCTATATTATTTAAAAGCAACAATTATAAATCTGTGTTAATGGGTATACAAATTATAAGATGTTATTTCTATGACAATAATAGCACAAAAGAGGAGTGAGGGAACAGAGCTATCTAGCAGCAAAGTTTCTGTAAATAAATAAAATTAAGTAGGTATTATTTTAAAGCAGAGTGTTATATATTAACATATTTCTTGGAAAGAACAGTCTCTTCAATAAATGGTGCTGGGAAAATTGGATAGCCGCATGCAAAAGAATGAAACTGGACCACTATCTTATACCACTCACAAAAATTAACTCAAAATTGATTAAAGAACATAAGACCTGAAGCCATAAAACTCCTAGAACAAGGTGGTAAGCTCCTTGACATCTGTCTTGGCGATTATTTTTCTAATTTGACACCAAAGCAAAGGCAACAAGAGCAAAAATAAACGAGTGGGACTACATCAAACTAAAAAGCTTCTGCACAGCAAAAGAAACCGTCAACAAAATGAAAAGGCAACCTACCAAATGGGAGAAAATATCTGAAAGTCATATATCTGATAAGAACTCATACAACTCAATGGCAAAAAACAGTAATTAAAAAATGGGCAGGGGCTCCAAATAGACATTTTTTCAAAGAAGACATAGAGATGGCCAACATGACAAGGTGCTCAACATGACTGATCATCAGGGAATGCAAATAAAAACCACAATGAGGTATCATTTCACACCCATTAGAATGGCTTTTATCAAAAACACAAGAAATAACAAATACGGGTGAGGATGTGGAGAAAAGTGGTCCTCAGTGCACTATTTTTGAGAATGTAAATTGGTGCAGCCGCTATGGAAAACAGTATGAGGTTCCTCAAAAAATAAAATAAAACTATATGATCCACTTTTGGGTATTTTTCAAAGAAAATGAAAACATAACTCAAGAAGATATACACACCCCATAAAGGATTATAAGGGAATACTATAAATAATTGTATATAAACTGTATGCCAATTAGATAACCTGGATGAAATGGACAGACTCCTAGAAAGACGAACTATAAAAACTGTCTCAAGAAGAAATAGAAATAGAAATCCTGGAAAAGTACAGGCCTAGATGGCTTCATGGGTGAATTATACCAATTTTTAAAAATTCTACCAATTAAAGAATAATAAATAATAAATATCAATCCTTCATAAACTCTTTCAAAAACAAAAGAGACAGGAACACTTCCCAACCTATTCTATGAAACTAGTATTAACCTGATACCAAAGCCAGACAAAGACATCACAAAAAAACTACAGACCAGAATCTGTTTTGAATATGGATGCAAATATCCTCAACAAGTTACTAGTGAATTGACTCTAGAACCACACAAAAAAGATCATACCATGATAAGAACATTTAACAAATCATGAATACAGAGGAACTTTCTCAACTGGATAAAAAAAATGTATGAAATACCCCAGTAACATCATACTTAATGGTGAAAGATGGAAAGCTTTTTCCCTAAGATCAGGAACAAGACAAGGATTCCTGCTTTCAACACTTATATTCAACATTATACTGAAAGTTCTGGCCAGGGCAATTAGAGGGGACAAAAAAGAGTAAAAACGTTCCCAAATTGGAAGAAGTAAAATTATCTCTCTTTGCAAATCACATGATCTTGTGTTTAGAAAATTCTAAGGAATCACAAAAAGAAAAAACTACTAAAGCTAATAAATGAATTCAACAATAGACCAACAACAAAACCAGTTATATTTCAATACACAAGCAATGAACAATGTAAAAGGGAAATTAAGAAAATGATTCCATTTATAATAGCATTAAAAAATAATTAGGAATAAATTTAACTAAGGAGGGGCAAGACTTGTACACTGAAAACTACAAAACATTGTTGACAGAAATGAAGAAAACTTAAATAAACAGAAAAACATTTCACATTCATGAATTAGAAGACTTAACATTGTTAAGATGGCAATACACCGCAAACCTATCTAAGGAGTCAGTGAAATCCCCATCAAAATCCCAATGTCCTCTCTTGCAGAAATGAAAAAGCCAATCCTAAAATTCATATGTAATTGCAAGGGGGCCTAACAGCCAAAACAATGTTGAAAAAGAATAAAGTTGGAGGAAGCACATTTCCCAATTTCAAAACTTACAAAAATTACACAGCTACAGTAGCCAAAAGAGGGTAGTACTGGCATAAAAACAGTAATATAGATCAATTGAATGGAACGGACATTCCAGAGGTAAACCCATACATTATGGTGAACTGATTTCAACAGAGTGCCAAGACCATTCAATGGAGAAAGAACAGTCTCTTCAACAAAAGATGCTGGGATAACTGAATAGGCAAATGCAAAAGAAGAAAGTCAGACCCTTACCTCATATCATATATAAAAATTAACTCAAAACAGATCAAAGACCCAAATAAAAGCTAAAATTAAAAGAAACTATAGAAGTAAATCTTTATAGCCTTGGATTTGGCAATGACTTCTTACATATGACACCAAAAGCACAAGTAACAAAAGAAAAACATAGATGAACTGGACTTCGTGAAAATGAAAATCATTTGGGCATCAAAGGACACTATCAAGAGAGTGAAATGACAAATCACAGAATGGGAGAAAATATTTGCAAATCATATAAACGGTAAGGGTCTAGAATCCAGAATATATATTAAAAAAACCCAAAACCTTAAAACTCAACAACAAAAAGACAAACAACCAAATTTAAAAATAGGCAAAGGACCTGAATGAACATTTCTCCAAAGAAGATGTACATATGACCAACAAGCACATGTAAACATGCTTAAACTCGTTAGTCATTAGGGAAATGTAAACCAAACCACAATGACATACTACTTCACACCCATTAGGATGGCCACAAAAAAAGAAAAAGAAATGGAAAGGACTTCCCTGGTGGTGCAATGGTTAAGAATCCGCCTGCCAGTGCACGGGACATGGGTTCAATCCCCGGTCCGGGAAGATCCCACATGCCATGAAGCAACTAAGCCCGTGTGCCAAAACTACTGAGCCTGCGCTCTAGAGCCCATGCGCCACAACACCTGAGCCCACGTGCCACAACTACTGAAGCCCACGCACCCTAGAGCCCATGCACTGCAACTACTGAGCCCACACACCTCAACTACTGAAGCCTGCGTGCCACAACTACTGAGCCTGCATGCTGCAACTACTGAAGCCTGCATGCCTAGAGCTCATGCTCCATGACAAGAAGCCACCGCAATGAGAAGCCCACGCACCGCAACGAAGAGTAGCCACAACTAGAGAAAGCCCGTGCGCAGCAGTGAAGACCCAACGCAGCCAAAAAAAGAAAAAAAAAGAAAATGGAAAACATCAAGTGTGGGTGGGGGTGATACGTTGTTGGTACGAATGTAAAATGGTGAGCTACTGTGGAAAATAGTTTGGCGGTTCCTCAAAAACTTCAATATAGAATTTACTGTACGACTTACTCCCAGGTATATACTCAAAAGAACTGAAAACATATGTCCACATAAAAGTTTGTGTACACATGTTCACAGCAGCATTATTCACAACAGCCAAAAGGTAGAAACCACCCAAGTGTCCATGAATTGATGAATGGATAAGTGTGGTGTATCAATACAATAAATGATTATTCAGCAACAAAAAAAGTACTGATACATGCTACAACTTAGATGAACTTTGAAATCATTATGGAAGTGACAGAACCCAGGCCATATATTATGATTCCATTTATTTGAAATTTCCAGAACAGGTAAATTCATAGACAGAAATCTGATTAGTGGTTGCCAGGGGCTGGGGAGGAGGGGGAAATGGGGAGTAACTGCTTAATGTGTGTGGAGTCTGCATCTGGGATGATAAAGAAGTCCTGGAACTAGATAGTGGTGATGGCTGACTGTACTTAATACCACTAAATTGTACACTTTAAAATGGTTAAAATAGTAAATTTTATGTTATGCATGTTTTACCACAGTAAGAAATAAAACATATACCTAAAAAGTCTAATTCTCTATGAACATTGATCTATACAAATATAATTGCTTCAGGTCTTTTTTTAAATTATTGCTTTCAATTTTCTTGCCCCTACCCAGAAGCCATATAGTGAAGTGACAAAATACTGCCACTGTGACTTTGGGGCCCAACAAAGGCTAAGTCCAGGTCAGCCCTGTCACTTACCAACTGTATAAAATGAGACAAAACTCCTCTCTTTGTGCCTCAGTTTCTTCATCTGTAGAATAGGGAATAATATCAATTATTCAGGGTCCTGAATAATGACAATACTGTAAATAAGGAATAAAGGAGCTCCCACTTACCAAGGTTATGACAATAAAAAATATTTGTAATGGAATGAAAAACACTAAATGAATGAAATACCATGAGTCCATAATGACAATCAATTAAAAGAAAGCCAGAAAAGAAAAACTGTCACTATTCATAACTACTTCATAACTCCTTACTTTTAACATTAGTAATTAAGGGAAAAGAAACATTTGTTTTTCAGGAGGAATTACATTTTAGAGTAACCCAGTAATTCCCAATGATTAAGAAAAGCTTTTCAGAAGAATGCTAGACATAAAAGTAAAATGAATACAGAATTAACAAAATGCATTTCACAAATTCCGATGCAAATTTTGATGCGGGTAAAAATTAGCAACTGGTATTAAAACAATTAGAATTGGACGGTCATATTGTAGCACCACACAAATTACTCTGGAGTTGCAAGGGGAGCCACAAAAGCTTGGAGAGCACAGACTGTCATCACCCTAACCCAGTGGTTAATCTTAGCTTTACTCATAGTGGGTCAGATACTGTGTCTTCTGATGTACAATAATGCAGAAAAACTAGATTAGTGGTTGCCTAGAGTTTAGAGGGAAGGACGGGGGGTGGTGACCACTTAAGAGTATGGAGTTTCTTCTTGGGGTGACAAAAATGTTCTAAAACTGATGTGGTGATGGTTGCACAAATCTGTGAATGTACTAAAAACCAATGAATAGTAAACTTTAAATGGGTGGTGTGTGTGTGTGAACTTTATCTCAATAAAGCTGTTACCACCCCCAAAAAATCATATACAGCTATATCCAGGATAAAGTATTTTCAATCCAAACAAAATTAAACATATAGCATCTACAGAGAAGAAAATGGGATTGGAGAAAAATTAGGTACCCAAAAGTATCAAACACAAAGAACAGAGAGTCTAAAGAAAAAACACACTAGAGAAAAAAAGTACTGAAAAGTATCTCCTCCATTTGAGCTGAGAATAAACATTTACATAGTATCACAAACGTGTGGCACAGTGACCACAAAAGTTCCACAGCAGTTAAAAATGTTGAGAAATTACTGCTCTAGCACCATAATATTAAACTACCAAAATTTTAATAAAAGTGTAGTTTTCAAATTGTTGTATCTCAGAAGTTAACATATAACTTCAGCCTTGACTCTGGCTGAACAGTGAGATTAATACTCCGTCATTCAGGCTTCCCTGATGACGCAGTGGTTGAGAATCTGCCTGCTAATGCAGGGGACAAGGGTTCGAGCCCTGGTCTGGGAGGATCCCACATGCCGCGGAGCAACTAGGCCCGTGAGCCACAACTACTGAGCCTGTGCGTCTGGAGCCTGTGCCCCGCAACAAGAGAGGCCACGATAGTGAGGGGCCCGCGCACCGCGATGAAGAGTGGCCCCCGCTTGCCACAACTAGAGAAAGCCCTTGCACGGAAACGAAGACCCAACACAGCAAAACTAATTAATTAATAAACGTGTCCCCTGCATTGGCAGGCAAAAAAAAAAAAAAAATACTCCGTCATGCAAGATTCAACCAAAACATCTACTTAACTGTATGTTACCACTTACATGTGGAATCTAAAAAAATACAACAAACTAGTGAATAAAACAAAAAAGAAGCAGCCTCACAGATACAGAGAACCAACTAGTTCTACCAGTGGGGAGAGGCAATACAGGGGTAGGGGATTTTTTTAAGAAGGGTTATTATGGGATTATACAAAATAATTTGTGTGAAACTTTTGAAAATTGTAAAGCACTACAGAATTTAAAGACTCTTTCATTCAATAACAAAAAATACATTAAAAACTGTCTATTCGGTACACCTGTATTTTGATGGTTTGTTGTGTCTCACCTTTTGCAGTGAGAAATGTAGTTTAACTACCTATGTTTAGATCCTTTAGGTCTCTCCATTCTTTCATCCATTTCTTCCTCCCCTTCTGTTATCCTTGCCTTCCACAAGAACCAGATCCACAGGGAAATCCAGAATACCTCAGCCAAGACCAGGCTGCCACCCAGCTACAGAAAGGCCTGCCAGAGCAGGAGCCATCCCACCCCGTCATTTGGGTGGGTCTAAAATAAGTCTTGCTGCCAATGGCCAAAAACGCTAAGGCCTAGATCCAGACTCAGCATAGGTGTCTGCCCGAAAACAACAGGCTTGCCCCAGTCCCAGCAGGCAGTGGGCATCTGCTCTATCTGTGAGTCATCTCCTTGGGGGCATAGGAGCCTCTTCCCAGGCACCCTGACCACCAGCTAAATCCTCATGAGCGCTCTCTCTCCACACAGAGGTTGAACATGTTTCATCTCCTTTCTTACCCCATTCCACCTCCTCACTCTTATGCCCAGTTCTGGCTGGGAGCTCTTCATACAAGACTACCCTCTGCCCAGAATCACAATGCTTCAAGAGTGACTAACACTCTGAGTGCTGGCTAACACTCAGAGACTCTTGCTGTCAAATCCCAGAGCCAGACTGCATCCTTCGCAGACCAGCATGGGCTGTGCTGAGCCCAAGATGCCCTCGGAGCCTTCCCTTCCACACCTAGCCCTCCACAATGGTACCACATGGGTTGAGACTGAGGCCTTGAAGGACACGCTCTTGCTGCCTTTGACACTCCTACCTGGGTGAAGTGAATGCAGGGCATCCATGTGGGGGGCACAGTGCCTGGTAGACTGACTGACACATAAGTCATCTCTCCAGGGCACCTGAGACTTTTTTCTCAAAAATGTACAGAACTGGAGAGGAGTCAAGATGGCGGTATGGGAAGACACGGAGTTAGCCTCTCTCCTCAACTAGGGTGCCTGCCGGCTGCTGGTGGGGAACTCTGAATCCCAAGGAGACAGGAGGAAGCCCAGAGTGAACCGGTAGGACGCAGGGGGACCCAGAGGGGAGGAGAAGTGGACGCCAGACAAGATCAGCACCCCTGAGGCTGGGGAGATCAGGAGAGGCAGGTGGGAGGGACTCTCCGGGAAGAGCAGGAAAGGAGCAGAGGGCGATTGCCTGGCCACTCAGGTCGAGGAGTCTGCTGAGCTCCCAAGCTGCTTCCCCCACCTCCAAAGCCCCCTCCAGGCCGCATGGGTCCTGGGGGCATAGGAGGGAGGCCAGGGAGATCAGGAGAGGCAGGCAGGACGGGCCCTCGGGAGGAGTGGGAAAGGAGCAGAGGGCCACTGCCCTGCCCACTTGGGCCCAGGGAGCCTGCTGAGCTCCCAGGCCAATCCCCCGCCCTCCAAACACCCCTCCAGGCTACATGGGTCCTTGGGGGCATAGGACGGAGGTGGGGAGACCAGGAGCGGCAGGCAGGAGGGGCCCTCTGGGAGGAGCAGGAGAGGAGCGATTGCCCCACCCACTCAGGCATGGAGAGCCTAAGGAGATCCCAGGCCAGTCCCCTGCCCTCCAAGGCCTCCCTCTCCCCCCAACCCCGCCCCAGCCGCACTGGTCCTGGGGGCATAGGAGGGAAGTGGGGGGGGGGGGGCGGTGATCAGGAGAGGAAGGCGGGAGGGGCCCTCCCAGACCCCAGACCAGAGGAGAAGGAGAGGAGAGGAGGGCATTTGCCCCACCCATTCGAGCCCAGGAAGCCTGCTGGGCTCCCAGGTGAGGTCCCCTGCCCTCGAGACCAGGCACGCCTGGGTCCCTTCTGTCCCTTGAGCCTAAGCCCCACCATCCACAGCCCCCAGGGCCTTTTCCAGCCCTGTGGGTGCTGAGCACTGGCCCCACCCACTGCACAAACCTTGCCCTTGCTTAGGCCCCACCCTCCACAGCCAAGGCCTTCCCCCACCACCCTGCCCTTGGTTTTTGTGTTTTTTTTTCTTTTCCTTCCTGCTCTTTTTTACTGTTGTGGTACTGATGCACCTTCCAGTTGCTGATTCATCTGTATTTTTATTTTTACATTTTTTCTCACATATCTGTTAGTTTCCTAGTCTAATTTTATTTTTTACTTTGTCATTGCTCTTTTTTTTTTTTTTGGCTGCCCCACATGGCTTGCGGGATCTTGATTCACGAGCCCACGGTCAGGCGAAAGCTCCTGAAGCGGGAGCTCCAAGTCTGAACCACTGGACTAACAGAGAATCTCAGACCCCAGGGAATATTCATAGGACTGAGGTCTCACAGAGTTCCTCGTCTCAGCACCAAGACCCAGCTCTACCCAAAAGCCTACAAACTCCAGTGTTGGAAGCCTCAGGCCAAACAACCAGTAAGACAGGAACACAACCCCACTCATAAAAAAAAAAAAAAAAAATGAGATGGCAAAACAAAATGTCACAGAGGAAGGAGCAAGGGAAAAACCTACAAGACTAAGTAAATGAAGAGGAAATAGACAGTCTACCTGAAAAAGAATGCAGAGTAATGACAGTAAAGATGATCCAGAATCTCAGAAACAGAATGGAAGCACAGATTGAGAAAATACAAGAAATCTAGACAATAAATACAAGAAATCTTAACAAAGATCTAGAAGAACTAAAGAACAAACAGAGATGAACAATACAATAACTGAAATGAAAAATACACTAGAAGGAATCAATAACAGAATAACTGAGGCAGGAGAACAAATAAATGAGCTGGAAGACAGAATGGTGGAAATAACTGCCAAGGAGCAGAAGAAAGAATGAAAAGAATTGAGGACAATCTCAGAGACCTCTGGGACAACACTAAATGCAGCAACATTCGAATTATGGGGTCCCAGAAGAAGAAGAGAAAAAGAAAGGGTCTGAGAAAATATTTGAAGAGATTATATTCGAAAACGTCCCTAATATGGGAAAGGAAATAGTCACCTAAGTCCAGGAAGCACAGAGTCCCATACAGCATAAACCCTAGGAAAAACACACCAAGACACATATTAATCAAACTAATAAAAATTAAATTCAAAGAAAAAAATATTAAAAGCAGCAAGGGAAAAACAAAAAATAACATACAAAGGAATCCCCATAAGGTTATCAGCTGATTTTTCAGTGGAAACTCTGCAGGCCAGAAGAGAGTGGCAGGATATACTTAAAGTGATGAAAGAGAAAAACCTACAACCAAGATTACTCTACCGAGCAAGGATCTTATTCAGATTCCATGGAGAAGTCAAAAGCTTTTCAGACTAACAAAAGTTAAGAGAATTCAGCACCACCAAACCAGCTTTACAACAAATGCTAAAGAAACTTCTCTAAGCAGGAAACACAAGAGAAGAAAAAGACCCACAATAAAAACCCCAAAACAATTAAGAAAATGGTAAAAAAAAAAAAAACCATACATATTGCTAATAACCTTGAATGTAAATGGATTAAATGCCCCAACATTTACTGGTTGAATGGATACAAAAACAAGACCCATATATATGCTGTCTACAAGAGACCCACTTCAGACCTAGAGACACATACAGACTGAAAGTGAAAGGATGGAAAAAGATATTCCATGCAAATGGAAATCAAAAGAAAGCTGGAGTAGCAATACTCCTATCAGATAAAATAGACTTTAAAATAAAGACAGTTATAAGAGATAAGGAGGGACACTACATAATGATCAAAGGATCAATCCAAGAAGAAGATATAACAATTATAAATGTTTATGCACCCAACATAGGAGCACCTCAATACATAAGGCAAATGCTAACAACATGAAAGGAGGAATCGACGGTAACACAATAATAGTAGGGGACTTTAACATCCCACTTACACCAACGGACAGATCATCCAAACAGAAAATAAATAAGGAAACACAAGCTTTAAATGACACAGTAGACCAGATAGATTTAATTGATATTTATAGAATATTCCACCCAAAAGTGGCAGAATACACTCTCTTCTCAAGTGCACATGGAACATTCTCCAGGAGAGATCACATCTTGGGTCACAAATCAAGCCTCAGAAAATTTAAGAAAACTGAAACTGTAACAAGCATCCTTTCTGACCACGACGCTATGAGATTGGAAATCAATTACAAGGGAAAAAAACTGTAAAAAACAAAAATACGTGGAGGCTAAATAGTGTGCTACAAAATAACCAAGACATCACTGAAGAAATCAAAGAAGAAATTAAAAACTACATAGAAACAAATGACAATGAAAACACGACGACCCAAAAAACTATGGGACACAACAAAAGCAGTTCTAAGAGAGAAGTTTAGAGCAATTCAATCTCACCTCAAGAAACAAGAAAAATCTCAAATAAACAATCTAACCCTACACTTAAAACAACTCAAGAAAGAAGAACCAAAAAACCCTAAAGTCAGTAGAAGGAAAGAAATCATAAAGATCACAGCAGAAATAAATGAAATAGAAACGAAGAAAACAATAGCCAAGATCAATAAAACTAAAAGCTGGTTCTTTGACAAGATAAACAAAACTGATAAACCCTTAGCCAGACGCATCAAGAAAAAATGGGAGAGGACGCAAATGAAAAAGGAGGAATCACAACTGACACTGCAGAAATACAAAGGATTATAAGAGACCACTACAAACAACTATATGCCAATAAAATGGACAACCAGGAAGAAATGGACAAATTCTTGGAAAGGTACAATTTTCCAAGAATGAACCAGGAAGAATTAGAAAATATAAACAGACATATCACAAGTAAGGAAATTGAAACCGTAATTAAAAATCTCCCACAAACAAAAGTCCAGGACCAGATGGCTTCACAAGCGAATTCTATCAAACATTTAGAGAAGAGCTAACACCAGTCCTTTGCAAACTCTTCCAAAAAATTGCAGACGGAGAAACACTGCCAAATTCATTCTATGAAGCCACTATCACCCTGATACAAAAACCAGAAAATGGTATCACAAAAAAAAGAAAATTACAGACCAATTTCACTGATGAACATAGATGCAAAAGTCCTGAACAAAATACTAGCAAACAGAATCCAACAGCACAATGAAAGGATCATACACCATGATCAAGTGGGATTTATCCCAGGGATGCAAAGATTCTTCAATATATGCAAATCAATCAATGTGATACAGCATATTAACAAATTAAGGAATAAAACCCATATGATCATCTCAATAGATGCAGAAAAAAGCTTTTAACAAAATTCAACACCCATTTATGATAAAAACTCTCCAGAAAATGGGCACAGAGGGAACCTACCTCAACATAATAAAGGCCATATATGACAAACCCACAGCAAACATCATACTCAATGGTGAAAAACTGAAAGCATTTCCACTAGGATCAGGAACAAGACAAGGAGGTCCACTCTTGCCACTCTTATTCAACATAGTTTTGGAAGTCCTAGCCACGGCAATCAGAGAAGAAAAAGAAATAAAAGGAATACAAACTGGAAAAGAAGAAGTAAAACCGTCACTATTTCCTGATGACATGATACTATACATAGAAAATCTTAAAGATGCCACCAGAAAACTACTAGAACTAATCAATAAATTTGGTAAGGCTGCAGGATACAAAATTAATGCACAGAAATCTCTTGCGTTCCTATACACCAACGAAAAATCAGAAAGAGAAATTAAGGAAACACTCCCATATACCATTGTAACAAAAAGAATAAAATACCTAGGAATAAACCAGCCTAAGGAGGCCAAAGACTTGTACTCAGAAAATTATAAAACACTGATGAAAGAAATCAAAGATGACATAAAAAGATGGAGAGATATACCATGTTCTTGGATTGGAAGAATCAATATTGTGAAAATGACTATACTGCCAAAAGCAATCTACAGATTCAATGCAATCCCTATCAAACTACCAATGGCATTCTTCACAGATCTAAAACAAAAAAACTTACAATTCGTATGGAAAAACGAAAGACACCGAATAGTCAAAGCAATCTTGAGAAAGAAAAACGGAGTTGAAGGAATCAGGCTCCCTGACTTCAAACTATACCACAAAGCTACAGTAATCAAGACAGTATGGTACTGGCACAAAAACAGAAACATAGATCAACAGTACAGGATAGAATGCCCAGAGATAAACCCATGCACATATGGGCACCTAATTTATGACAAAGGAGCAAGAACATACAATGGAGAAAAGACAACCTCTTCAATAATTAGTGTTGGGAAAACTGGACAGCTACATGTAAAAGAATGAAATTAGAACACTACCTAACACCATATACAAAAATAAACTCAAAATGGATTAGAGACCTAAATGTAAGACCAGACACTATAAAACTCTTGGAGGAAAACAAAGGAAAAATCACTCTTTGACTTAAACCACAGCAAGATCTTTTTTGACCCACCTCCTAGAGTAACACATAAAAACAAAAATAAACAAATGGGACTTAATTAAACTTAAAAGCTTTTGCACAGCAAAGGAAGCCATAAACAAGACAAAAAGACAACCCTCAGAATGGGAGAAAATATTTGCAAATGAAACAACAAAGGATTAATCTCTAAAATATACAAACAGCTCATGGAGCTCAATATCAAAAACAAACAAACAATCCAGTTAAAAAATGGGTGGAAAACCTAAATAGACATTTCACCAAGAAGACATACAGATGGTCAAGAGGCACATGAAAAGATGCTCAACATCACTATTAGAGAAATGCAAATCAAAACTACAATGAGGCATCACTTCACACTGGTCAGAATGGCCATTATCAAAAAAGCTAGAAACAATAAATGCTGGAAAGGGTGTGGTGAAAAGGGAAACCTCCTGCACTGTTGGTGGGGATGTAAATTGATACAACCACTATGGAAAACTGTATGGAGGTTCCTTAAAAAGCTAAAAATAGAACTACCATATGACCCAGCAATCCCACTACTGGGCATATACCCTGAGAAAACCATAACTCAAAAAGGGACATGCACCACAATGTTCATTGCAGCAATATTTACAATAGCCAGGTCATGGAAGCAACCTAAATCTCCATCGACTGATGAATGGATAAAGAAGATGTGGCACATATATACAATGGAATATTACTCAGCCATAGAAAGAAACGAAATCGAGTTATTTGTAGTGAGGTGGATGGACATAGAGTCTGACATACAGAGGGAAGTAAGTCAGAAAGAGAAAACCAAATACCGTATGCTAACGCATATATATGGAATATATAAAAAAAAAAGGTACTGATGAACCAAGTTGCAGGGCAGGAATAAAGATGTAGACATAGAGAATGGACTTGAGGACATGGGGTGTGAGGGCGTAGCTGGGGCGAAGTGAGAGTAGCATCGACATATATACACTACTGAATGTAAAATAATTGGCTGGTGGGAAGCAGCAGCATAGTACAGGGAGATCAGCTCGGTGCTTTGCGGTGACCTAGAGAGGTGGGATAGGGAGGATGGGAGAGAGGCTCAAGAGGGAGGGGATATGGGGACATATGTATGCATATGGCTGATTCACTTTGTTGTGCAACAGAAACTAACATGGTACTGTGAAGCAATTATACTCCAATAAAGATGTATTAAAAAAAATGTAGAGAACTGGGTTTCCCGGGTGGCGCAGTGGTTAAGAATCCACCTGCCAATGCAGGGGACACGGGTTCAAGCCCCGGTCCGGGAAGATCCCACATGCTGCGGAGCAACTAAACCCGTGCACCACAACTACTGAGCCTGTGCTCTAGAGCCCGTGAGCCACAACTTCTGAGCCTGCACGCCTAGAGCCCATGCTCCGCAGCAAGAGAAGCCACCACAATGAGAAGCCTGCCCACAACGTAGAGTAGCCCTTGCTCGCTACACTAGAGAAAAGCCTGTGTGCAGCAATGAAGACCCAACGCAGCCAAAAATAAATAAATTTATAAAAATTAAAAAAAAACCTTGTTAAAAAATGCACAGAACTGATATAACATTTCAATTTTTTTTTTTTTTTTTTTTTTTTTCCGATACGCGGGCCTCTCACTGTTGTGGCCTCTCCCGTTGCGGAGCACAGGCTCCGGAGGCACAGGCTCAGAGGCCATGGCTCACGGGCCCAGCCGCTCTGCGTCATGTGGGATCTTCCCGGACCAGGGCACGAACCCGCGTCCCCTGCATCGCCAGGTGGACTCTCAACCACTGTGCCACCAGGGAAGCCCCATTTCTTTTAATTAAATAGACTTTTTTTCCCATTATTTTTTTCTTTTTTCTTTTCCCACTTAAGCAACTAGGCTGTTCTGTTCTCACTGCCTCGGGAAAGGTTATGTTATAACCAAAAACAGAATTCTTTTTTTTTTAAAGAAGCCTCTTCCTGGCATTTATGCTTCCACCATTCCTTAAAGAACAGAAAGAACTCATAACATAGACTTAGGTTTGGAAGAATTTTATAAAAGAAGCAAAATTCTCCCTAAAGCTCAAAGTTAGACCTGAAACCTCCAGGAGGCCAAGAGTGCAGTCAAGGTCCACAGACCACCCAGCATCCCCTGAAGGAAGCACCTTGCACGGCCTGTGTCCACTAAGATCTTCCTTTCAACAGCAGCACAGGGCCTCTGCCCAGTGACTGTTCCAGAAAAAACAATGCTACCCTGTCCCTGGGACCTTTGCATCCCTCCCCATCCCAGCCCCATCAATAAGCATGGATTAAGTGGTACTACAAAGCATCACTCCCCAGCAAACTGGGGGAATCTTTGCAGTGCACTCCCAGGAGGAACCACCATATCTAAAGCATGTTGACAATTCCTGAGCTCTACACAGTGGCAGCCCCTTTCACTTCTCATAGAACCAGTAACTTTCAACTCAGGAAATCTTGTTCTCACATAGATGCACACATTCTTTTCAGCTTGTCTCCCATTTGCCCCTTTTCGTTGCTTTGGGAAACACTCTCTCCTGTTCTCTCACTGGCATCATACAAGTAATCAAAATGGTGTCATACAAGTAATCAAAACAGTATTTTAAGGCCACTCTTGAAGCCCATTTATAAAGCTGTCTTTAGAGGGAGGAAAAGCAGAGTTCAAGTTTGGAGGGAAAAAAACAATTGGCGACCTCCTATTTTGAAACTTGAAAGAAGAAGAAAAATTTATTGTTCTTTGGTTGGTTGATCCTACAAATCTTGATCAATGTTTAATGCAACCTAAAAACAAAAAGTAAATATGTTTTAAAATACAACTAGAACTGTGAAATGTACAAGCCACAGAAAATTTAAGCTTAGGTAACTTCTATGTGACTATGTAAATGAAGCTTTTTGATAGTTTCAGATTATTTCAAATAAAATCCGAAGTCAATATAATAATAATTTAACTGTGTTCTCAATGTATTTATCAACCCATCCTTTCTTCTACTTCTCTTGCTATTCTCTCTTATTGTTATCCGTATCCTTCTTGCAGGGGTCCTGTACGCATCCCTTAAATGTTGAAATTTCTCATGTGAGCCAGGTAACCTGACTCACTCTCCTAGCTTCACTTAGCATATATGCTGATGACTGTTGAATTCATCTCTCCTGCCTGGACCTCTCTCCTTCCTCCAGACCCATAACATACTTCAAGGGGTCTTTGGCCATTTTCACCTGCATACCTCAGAGTGACCTGAAATCAACATGTCCACAACTGAAGACATCATTTTCACAAAACCTACTTTCTCTTCATATGTTCCTCAATTTAACGAATGGTAAAGCTCAAAAAATGGTGAAGAGTTCAGTTGCCCAAGGCAGAAATCTGGGCTTCATCCTTGACTTCTTTCTCTCCCTTATCTTCCCAGCTGATATCAAGTCCACTCAGCTGTCCCTATCTCTGCTGTCTGGTCCTAGCCCTGGTCATCTTGCATCTGGATGACTGTGATAACCTCCTAAGTGGTCTCCTGTTTCCACTCCTGTCCACTCAGATCCTTTCTCCACCTTCTAAAAACACATATCTAATCCTTACATAAACCCTTTCAATGACTCCCACTGCACATAAGTCCAAAATCCTTAAGAGGACACACAGAGCCCAGTGTGATCTGGCCTTTATCCACTTCTCCAGCTTCAAATCACACCATTCTCCTAGTTCCATTCAACTCAGCCAAAATACTGGACTATGTGCATTCCTTGAAAGTATCTTGCTCTCTCCATCCACTGGGCTCATCTCAGGCTAACTCCTTAAACGTCATTTCCTGGAGAAGACTCACCCAGGCTAGGTCAGGTTTCCCTGCTCTGTCCTCTCAGACCACCTGCCCCGCTGGCCCATGGTCCCCAAAGGGCAGAAACCCTATCTGTTTTGTTCACTGGTATTTTCTAGCTCCCTGCATGGCACCAAAACACAGCAGCCATTAAATAAAAATGTATCCACTGACTGATTAGCACCAAATCCTCCTGGCTCCACTTTCTGAACAGCTCTTAAAAACACCACTCACTACTTCAGGCCATCAGTGCCATCCCTCTGTAGATTACAAATAGCCTCCTGGTGGGTCTCCTCAAATCGATCACTGCATTCTCTTCTACACGCTATAGCCAGATGGCCTTCCTAAAACACAGTTCTGATGTTGGCCTCCACTGCCTTCAGGATAAAATATAAACGTCTGAGCACAGATTACAAGTCCTTTCATGGTCTGGCCCCTGCTCTCCACTGCCTCAGCTCTGATATCTCCCTATCTCCCACTCTCTCTTCTCCCCTCCCCAGCCTCCCATTCCCCCACTGAATGACAAAGCTGACTTCCTCCAGGAAGCCTTCCCTGACCAAGGGTCCTCAACTGGGTGGCTGTCCCGCTTTGTCAGTGCCCACTGATGCAGGTGACTCAGTGCAGCCCTCTGCCAGGGCAGTCCCGGGTTACAGCTGCTGATGGGCCTGTTAGCAACAGCCCCTCCTCTCGCTCTCCAAGCATAATGCTCTGGACCAGACATTACCTGCTCACTCTACCAATGACTATCAACTGCTTGTCCAGTTGTCTGTTTCTTCCCTAGACAAGGTCAAGAAGGACCTGTTTTCGGTCATAAAAGCATCGGGCACAGTTTATGTGGTGCATAGGAAACACTATATGTTTATTAAATAAGCAAATGGACTTATATACTTTAAAAGCATGCACCCTCATTAGGATATTTACTTGGCTCCACGGTTTGCTACTGAGAACCAAAATGTTGGCCCCCAAAATTTAATTGAAAGATTATGTATTTCACCACGATTCTAAATACGTATTTTGAAGAGATTTTGAAATTTTCAAAGGCTCATTTCCAAATATACATATCACCCTCTACACAGGAGGGCACACTGCTCCATCCACATTAATGCCCAGTGACCTCCCCATCAGTGCCCACACATTTGTGTGGAGCCAGACAAGTGCCCACTCTCACCCTCGGGGCCAGTAGCACAGTGCACAGAAGGGCAGAAGGCAAATTAGGGATAAGTCAGCACCCAGAACACTGGTTTTCTTTCTATGAAACAAAAGGCCCATTTTGCCATCCAACCTTGGCCTGAGATACACTAGGCTCTCCCAAAGTAAAAAAAAAAAAAAAAAAAAATCTGCTTTTCACAAAACACTTTCCTAAGGATACTCACATCCGATAGCATCGGTTCATCAAGTTCTTCCACCCTGCTCAAGTTCGGCGCTCCATATCGATCACTAATTTCAGCTAGTGTTCTGCCTGAGTCGGCTTCATCCTACAATCACAGAGCTCATTTTCACTTTCAAATGATTTTGAGATTAATACATTAATTTGCTTTCAGTTTTGCTAAGACACTTCTGTATTACAACATCAAAATTCAACACTGTCAGTTAATGGAACGAACCAATACCTGTTAATGACAAGAGAATTCCAGGAATAAACGCAAAAACGTGTTTAAAAAAATACATCAGAAATTTAAAACATATCATTGCATGTAATCATGCGGTCAATAATCTCACAATATTCTGGTTTTTAAAAATACCAAACCACCCGCATCTCCCAGTTCTACCCACTTGGAGAGCTTGCTTTAAAGCACATCGTATTTGTAACTTGTTGTTACTAGGCTATGTATTTGGACTATCAGTTTTGATAATCTCCTTATTAAAAATTTAGCTATTAATGCATCAAAATTAAGCTTTACATTCCAGGATACTTATTCATTTCCCATAATATAGAGTAACTTTTTCTTCTCACCTCTCCATGTGAAATATCTTCACCCTTAGCTATACTTTCCATATTCATTCTCAACTCCTATAATACAAAAAAATGAAGAAAAATACTTTTAATATACTTTTTATTTTGATTCCATGTTTAATTTTCAAGCATTTTATTTTTACATTATGATCAATTTAACAGCAAAAATGCTGTCCCTCTTAAAGGAGCAATGTGAATACAAAACTGCAGATAGTCTCATTTAATACTCTATTAAGAGGTGACTACGAGGTTCTGTCTATAATTAAATAGAACTTTTTAAAAAATGAAAAAGGCTAACTATTTCACTAACCCTGAAGCCAAATTACTAGCAAATTTGGAAAGTGACAAAATAATAATTTTAATAAACTCTTAGAATACGAGATTTTGAAAGAACTGACAGTTATGTAGAATTTTATACATAGTAAAAAAGAAGCAAATATTTCTGAGGGAATTAATCTGGCCCAAGGCACTATCCAATACAGGACACCTCTCCACAGTACCTGGACAATGCCCTCTATAATGCTCTGAACACATGGGCGACTGCTTTCTGAATGTGAAAATGTAGAATCTGCTAACCAAGCCAAACCTTGCTGTGGCCTCTATCTTTTCATTCTAAGGCAGCAGGCTGACTTAACTGCTCCTGAGCTGATTCATTTCAACTGTTCAAAGATTAGTGATCGGGCTTCCCTGGTGGCGCAGTGGTTGAAGAGTCCGCCTGCCGATGCAGGGGACACGGGTTCATGCCCCGGTCTGGGAAGATCCCACATGCCGCAGAGCGGCTGGGCCCGTGAGCCATGGCCACTGAGCCTGCGCGTCCGGAGCCTGTGCTCCGCAACGGGAGA
The DNA here is from genome assembly GCF_003676395.1 of Aethalodelphis obliquidens. Lineage (NCBI taxonomy): Eukaryota > Metazoa > Chordata > Mammalia > Artiodactyla > Delphinidae > Aethalodelphis > Aethalodelphis obliquidens. Next base: position 5,784,813 of record NW_020837981.1, on the reverse strand, counting down.
GGCCACAACAGTGAGAGGCCCCCGTACCGCAAAAAAAAGATTAGTGATCTTGTGATCACATACAGTCACCCTGATTATTGGGGACATATATCGTACGTATATGGCTTTCTCAAGATCATTCCCTTCTCCTGGGCATGTCTTATCCCACAACCACATGGCTCTGGTGGGAAAGCATATATTCTCACAGGACTCTGTTGCCCAGCCAAGGGATGGATACTTGACACAAACTAAGCCAGTCAGAATCCTTCCCCAAGATTCTTTTCTTAACTGAAACCCAAAAGAAAGGAATCTATTCCTCTCAGACAGTAGGAGACCCAGGAACCCACATTACAAGACCCAGGAACTATTAAGGACCGTGATCCTCACCCATGTGCAGCAAACCAGGCCACAGTGAGAGACAACAGCAGAGGTAAGAGCCCTGGCAGCATTGATTCTCTTGCTCCCAAAGGTCTGGAAGACCCAACTCAACCAGAGCCCTTCACAGTTTAGTTGTAAAACACTTTCTTCAACCCAGGATCCTTCCAATAAACTTCCTTTTGCAACTGATAGTTTAAGTTATGTCTCTGAAGCCATAAAAAGGCGAGGACAAAAAGACATGGGTGAATTTGTCTCTGAGCAAGGGGTCAAGCAGCAGTATGTTGCAGGGAAGAGAGGGGTGATAAGCCAGTAGGAACATGACTTATTAAAGCTACAGTGGCTCTGGTCACATAGTCTGGTAATGGCCATAGAGTAACATGAATGGGACCCTCTGGAGCCAATCCCTTCTATAAATCACAGACTTCCCAGCACTCAGATATAGCTATCAGGCATCTCAATAAAAAATACTTTCAATCCTCTTATTATTTTGATCACCGTCTTCTTGATGTATTCTGGTTCTTCTTTCTTTTGCAATCACGGAATCTTAACTGAAGAGGAAGGGGGTATGCATTTACGTGTGTGTGCATGCATGGGTACCCATGTGTCCTACCATATTCAGACAAAGATAGATCAGCATCGGTGTTTTTTAAAACTATGTACAGAGGTTTGAATTTATCCTTTTAAAATCTCATCTTTTTGACTCACAAAAGTAGTTTTCTGACACTTGGGCTACAACAGGACTAAATGATTTCACTTTGTCAAGAACAATTCTTAGTAGATTAATCTCTTATTATAGAATGAAGAGCATAGTACATTGATGAGAAGAAAAGAATTGAATTTACCTCAAGAGTTAAAAAAATAACTAATTAATTAAATCTCATCTTTTAAAAAAATTTAATTTACCCTTCCTACTTTTTAAAATTGCTTTAAATAATGATGACTTCATCTAAGCCATTAATAAACATCTTCTACAAAACCTGCTTCTTTTTAAAATTTTAATTTCGGAATAAATAGAGGAGTAACATTTGAGTAACAGATACTAGCTATAAGCATACAATATGAAATATCCAGTTGAAAAGTATAACTCAGTCATGCAGAAGTTTGGTCTATACGACACATACTTTTCGGATACAAGGAAACATTAGCCAAGCAAGAGGCTTGACATAAGACAGACACAGTCTGGGGGCTTCCCTGGTGGCACAGTGGTTAAGAATCCGCCTGCCAATGCAGGGGACACAGATTCGAGCCCTGGTCCAAGATCCCACATGCTGCGGAACAACTAAGCCTGTGTACCACAACTACCGAGCCCACATGCCACAACTACTGAAGCCCGTGCTCCGCCAACAAGAGAAGCCACTGCAATGAGAAGCCCACACACCGCAACCAGAGAAAAGCCCACGCGCAGCAATGAAGACCCAATGCAGCCAAAATAATAAAATAAACTTATTAAAAAAAACACAGACACAGTCAATGGAGATGGACTTTTTTGACATAAGTTACTGAAGTTTATTTAAAGAAAGACATGAAAAATCCAAATAAAAACATACATATATATATATTTTTGGCTGCGTTGGGTCTTCGTTGCTGCACACGGGCTTTCTCTAGTTGTGGCAAGCAGGGGTTACTCTTCGTTGCAGTGCGCAGGCTTCTCATTGTGGTGGCTTCTCTCGTTGTGGAGCACAGGCTCTAAGCGCGTGGGCTTCAGTAGCTGCGGCACGTGGGCTCAGCAGTGTGGTTCACGGGCTCTAGAGCGCAGGCTCAGTAGTTGCGGCGCACGGGCTTAGTTGCTCCACGGCATATGGGATCTTCCTGGACCAGGGATTGAACCCATGTCCCCTGCTATGGCAGGCGGATTCTTAACCACTGTGCCACCAGGAAAGTCCCCCAAACATAGTTTTAAATGTAAAGTATTGTTGGTAATACATCTAACATGAAGAAAAGAAACAAACTATTGCCTCAGAGATCAGAATACCCCCAATACTACAAAGAACTTCAGTATCAGCTACCATAATTAGGAACAACTATCTCTTGACTAAAATGTTGACCAGGGCTTCCTGGCAACATTAGACCTTCCTGGAAGGTCTCTAGACTATGAATCCCCTGCTATAACAGCTGGAAGAAACAGTTTGAGGATTCTCAGAGGTTTTGAATAAAAGAGACATTTATAAAACTTCAAATTACCTTCTCAAGTTGCTCTTGAGCTCTCTGCAGTTCTTCTATTCTCTGTCTCTCTTTTTCTTGCATTTCCAACTCCAGCTGGAATGCCAACTGTTGCTGAACATTCAGAAATAAATAAGTCATATTAGAGTCAGATCAATTGCAAGGAATTCACCCTATTACTCTAAAGTGTCCCAGGATAATTAAGTTTATGCCCACCTAAATTTCAGAAACTTACAAAAATAAATGGTCACAACCACCCAATACTTTAGCTTTTACAAATATTTCCTGAAGTAGAAAATTAAAAAGGAAGCTTCCTTAATTGCTAATTTTAGAAAAGCACTATTTGTACAAAATCAAGTCGTTTTCTCTGTTCTTCCTGAAGCTACAAATGAGACTGCAGTTTTTTTTTTTTTTTTTTTGGATAAAATCTCTTTAAGCACAGATGGATCTTCAAATAGCCAAACCTTGGTTGTAAAATAGTAGATAAGAACATTTTAAGTAGATTATCTTAAACCAGAGATGATCAACAACATATTTGGTCCCAACTCAACATATATCCTAGCCACGCGAGAACAGGGGTCGGTAGACTAAACTCCTTGGGCCAAGCCTAACCCAACGCCTGTTTTTGTACAGCCCACGAGTGAAGAATGGTTTTTATACATTTTTCATGGTTGAATAATATCAAAAGAATAATATTTCATTGCACATGAAAATTATATGAAATTCAAGTGTCAGTGTCTATAAATAAAGCTCTATTAAAACACTGCCACGCTCACGCTCACTCATTTAGTGTGACTGCTTCTGCCCCATGACAGCACAGCTGAGTGTACGCAACAGAGACCACAGGTGGTACTCTCACTACCTTGCACTGCTGCTCAGCACACTGCAAGTTCAGTGACACCATTATAACTCACAGCGTTTGGAGTGCCACGGTACCACTATACCGGGACTTTTTTTTTTTTTTTTTTTAATCGGTGCATTACCCATCATAACAAAACAAGAAAAGAAGTGGATTTTGAATGTTGTCCTTTTAAAACACAGTGGAGTGTGGGTTACTTTATTATCAGATTAAACAGCACAGGACAGTGTTTCTCATGCAACGACACTGTACTAAAAGAATACAGTAAATATCAGCATTACCAGAGGACGCACTCATCACGATCTTCTCAATTCACACGAATGCAAAGGTCAGAAGTATTAAGAAATTTAAAACAGAATTACTTCATGAGAGCAGGATTTCTTCACAAAAATTAAAAATGAAACGGAGGCGGCAACAAAAGTAAGATCCCAAGCAAAGAAGTACATTTATCAATGGTGATTCAATTAAAACAAGTGAGAATTCAATGTCCAGAAAAAACATAAACTTAAGATTATTATCCTTTTAGTGAGCACCGCTGCTCAAAGAGTTGATTACACGGGGAGCAAACTCAATGGTCAATTAAAGGCAAAGGCAAAAGGGTTCTGAGTGGTTTTCCCTGGCTCTTGATGAGTAGACAAACGCTCCCAACACTGCTTAGTTGTTGTTTATCAAAGGAGTCAATGTTGAGTTTGCAGTGACTGAAAAATCAACCACTATGAACAGTCTTCATGAACAGTACTACAGGCAAGAACATCTTCAAAGACATTGAGGAACATTAATTCAGTACAACCAGATGTGACATCTGCTCAGATGTGTTACAACAAACAGTGATAAAAGTTTGTATGGAACAGAAAAAGGCTTAATTGGACAAAATTTACAAAGTTGGTGAAAACATAGTGTTTAAAACCTATGAGTTCTCATTTTATGATTCAACAGCAGCTACTCTGCAGAAAATATCTGACTCTATCATGTGTTATTGAGCCAGCAGTGTTGAAACCGAGTCCCCCCTAAAGCTGAGTTCCCTTACTGAGTTTCTGATTAATCTCTCTATCCAAAACTTTATTCCCTTTCTTGTCCCCTCTGACCTCAATCCTGTGCTAACTGAACACTAATCAACCAGAGTCAGATGACTAAAATTACTGTTGTCAATAGCATAGTTAATGTACTAAAATTGCTATTATAGATATAATCATTAATGTACAAACTCAGGTTGTTTCTCTAGGACAAGATGAGCTAACAGACCCCCCCAAGCCGTGGACCACCTGGCTGGAGAACTGTAAACTGGAGACAACCTGACTTCCAAAGGAGTCAATGTTGAGTTCAAAATGACTGAAAAATTCGATCACTGACTGAAAAAAATCAATGACTAAGAAATATAACAGAAGTGCTGCAGCAACATGGATGGACCTAGAGATTATCATACTAAGTGAAGTAAGTCAGAGAAAGACAAGTATCATATGATATCACTTATATGTGGAAACTGAAAAACAGTACAAATGAACGTATTTAAAAAACAGAAACAGATTCACAGACATAGAAAACAAACTTATGATTACCAAAAGGGGGAGGATTAAACTGGGAGTAGGGGATTAACAGATGCACACTACCATATATAAAATAAACAACAAGGATTTACTGTACAGCACAGGGAACTATATTCAATATCTCGTAATAAACTATAACAAAATAGAATGAAAAAGAACACAGATATATACATATATATGTATATATAACCACTTCGCTGTACACCCGAAACTAACACAATATTGTAAATCAGCTATACTTCAATTAAAAAAAAAGCAAAGAAATGTCACAGAAACATCACAAGATTAATCCTAGCCTCTTTGCTCTTCCCCTTTAAGAAAACCCCTCACTCAAAGACTCAGTTGGAGTGGATCCGAGGCTTGTCTCCCTCTTCCTTGCTTGGCGCCCTGCAGTAAACTCTGTACTTTCCTTCACTAGAACCCACTGTCAATAGATTTGGCTTTGCTGTGCGTTGGGCGAGCAGACCCGTTTGGTTCAGTAACAGTGTCAACAGTGACCTTCATTTACCCTTATGAACTTAAGCATCATTTCTGGTGAATTTGTGTCAGAAGTAGAAGCTGAATATATCTTGACTTGCCCTACCACCCCACAGTTCCATGGCTCAACAGTGGTAATGTTTTATTGTGAATTTTTGAGCTCAGGGACAAGACTGACGTTTTTCTTAATGAGAAGACCATTTTCAACTACAATTATCAAACATTAAATAGCTTTGGAAATTAGCTTCCGCTGCAGACTTAATAACGATTTTAAATCAATTTAACCTAAAAGTTGCCTACAAGGCAAAACAGCATCATATGTAAAACTTACACTGCAGGAAAGTCATTTCAGCAACAACTAATTTTCTGAATCACAATGTCAAGCTGCTTTATACACTCCCAGTGCTGTCAGAAACGGGATTTCCATTCCCACACAAATTTGTGACAGATACATTTTCCAAGCTCAAACTATAGTTCCAGAGTGTTTTTAGGCCTTGACGTAAGTGCAAAGGAAATTCCCACATTTCAAAATCCATCTAACTGTGTAACTGAGAAGTTTTCACCAACCTTCAACTGGAAGGGATTAACCTACCAGCTAGTGGCTAAAAGACAAATATCAAGAGGAAAATCTAATAGAATTCTACAGGCGCCTTCCAAGAGATGAATACACTCAAAATTATAGGCACATGAACTGATATCAATATTTGGCAGGACCTATGAGGGAAAAGACATTTTTCAAAGATGATACACATAAAATCTCATTCCAGATCAGCATTAACAGATACATATTTTCAATACATTTTGATGACAGGGAACATTATCTTTGAACTCCAACTAAGTGAAACGTTATCTTTAAAAAGGGAATGTAATTCTTCTCAATAATAAGCCTACACTGCAGAAAAAACTGTATTTGATTTTTTTAAATTTTTACTTCATCAATAAAACATTTGTAGAAATTTATTTTCTCTCTTGTTATAGCTACATAGTATACCATAATCCCTACATAACATCCTCAATTTTGCTTCTTGGCCTGAAAATCATAAAATATCCACCTTTACAGAAAGAGTCTGTCAACCTCAGCTAGAAAATAATTTCTCACCATCAGTCCAGTGCCACCCCATAAACGACCTAATATAAGCTCATTCCATTAAGAGCACTTTAAAACTATGTTTTTAAATGCATTTAAAAAAAATACATTTTTACAAAGAGATAATAAACAGTGATTAATATTTATTCACAAAGGGCTGTTTAAGGTAATTTCTTCATATTCCTATATCATCCCCACTAAGATAAAAGTGATGGGCTACGTAGCCAAAATGCAGGAACGTTATCATTCAATCAACTTTCAGATATTTGTAGAGGAAGCGAAATTAACCTCTCAACAATAACACAAAGTGCAGTTGCTAAATACCAACCACATTGGTCAACATAACCAGTTTCTTAACATTTTCAGGAAATGTTCGAAACCCAATCGCTTTCTTCACACATGTGTCCAACCATTAGAAAAACATTCAAAGAAATACAAAAGCCAGTACTTCCAAAATGAACTCTTAAGCAGAAAACAGCAAGAAAAATGTTGCCCTGCTCACAAGGACCCAGGCTTGCTGGAGAATGCCTAAAATTTCAAGGAATTTCAAGTCCTTGAATTTATGAGGACACCTGCTCTTGCAACCAACAGGCAGGTGACCAGAATCCTGACCTTCCAGCTCACTTGACTCAGGGGACACGGAGAGGCCTCTCTCTTTTTCTTCATCTGTTGGTCTACCCGTCCCTTCTCCTCCTCTCATCTATCTCTGCCCACCAATCCACTTCTTTAATGGGCCACCACATCTTCTGCAGGATATCACTATGTCTTCCACCCCCAATACAATGCTTAGGGTTTGATGCACAGGGGATGGCTTCATACTGATACAGCTAGAAAGACGTTTGGGTTCCAGTATTGCCAAATTTTACTTAAGTAAGGTAAAGAAGATGAGTCAAAGCAAATTAAACATCTCCATATCTGTGATCTAACTATCTTAGGGAAGGAGAACTGCTGAGAAGTTCTTATTCTGATAGACAGGGGACAGATGCCAGCTCTAGGAGCTGGAAGAGGCAGGGCAGATCCTCACTCAAAGTTGGGGCGACTGCAGCAGACATTTGCCCATTTGGATAGTCATTTAACATCCAACTCAACACTGTGCAACCACCCCACAAAAATAAGCCAAATGACTGAAAGATGGAGACTCAGAAGCAGTAAAGGTGCTTAGAATAGCCATATCCATCTAAGGTGCCTAGAATGATCTACCCCAGTATCAAGGATGGGAGACAAGACAGAGAAGCTAGTTTCCATGTCTACATTTTCCTTTTTTATCCACACACCCAAATAACAGGCTTCTTTCCCTTTTTATAATATGTAAACTGGAGTTGAGACTCTAGAGTTAAGTACCATATGACAGCAGTATAGGGTGGCTCCAACTTGGTTTACAAGAGCTCCATAAATTAAATTAGTCCAGAAGCCACTCTAGAACTTGCCCCTCTCTGGTTTATACTCCATGACCCACCTCTTCAACCATTTTCAAACCAACATCTTTAGCTCCCCAATCCTGCTAACCCAAACTCACTTCAGTCAAAGGTCTGTCTCCTCCACATCCTCACTCAAATATCCAGCCCTAGGTGGAGAAAATCACATCATCACAAAACCAAACCAAAAGGCCCCATTATGACTGCTTGGTCTCAGGGAATTCAGTGCTACCGAGGGATGCTAAGTTTCCTTGGTCAACTCTACCTCTCCAAAGCCACTGTTTCAAACCTTCACCACTCTCCCCACACCTCCTACCTTACCACCTCATTCTGGGCAGATGATCAGGGTCCCTACTTTACAAAAGAGAAACAGTCACACAGAAACTGCTTTCAACTTTTGCCACAAAATCTACACACCACATGTACCTAACACCGTCCTCTCTTTCCTTGAATCAAAGAATCAAAGAAGGGCCCCTCCACCCGCCTAACCTGTGTTCCAGAGCCAATTTCCTCTGGTCTCCATGAAAAGTTGACTCTAGTAATCATCCCCTTTATTTCTTTACATCAACCACTCCCCTCCACTCAGTTCCTTAAAAAAACCAAACAAATAAACAAAAGAAAACTCCTTCCCTGAAAATCTCCTTGAAAGCATTACCTGTACTCACCATCTCCATCTCCCCTGCTTTACCCCACCCCACATTCGGTGCTCCCACCAAGGTCACCAGTGGCCTTAAATGAGACTTGGCAGTTCTGTTCCCACTCAACCAGCCACAGACATGGTTGACCACTCAGGTCTCATTGAGACGCTGTCCCCTTGGCTTCTGTGACAGCAGACTCTCTGGGTTTTCCTCCTACCTCATCACTGCTTCTTCTCCAGTAAAGAAGCCACATACAGACATAAAGATGAAGATATAAGAAAGCTACATCTAAGCACAAGAGATGAGTTTTTCAACACCTGGGTTGCACCACACCAAGGGTGACTCCACTAGTTCCAATCACCAACTCTCTTGTCTCACCTGCTGAAACAGGAACTCCTCTGCTTTAAGTCTCTCCATCATTTCCTGCTCCATCACAGCTAATTCTCTTTCCTGCTCCAACTGGGCCATTTCCTCTTGTCTCTAACATGGTTTAAAAAAAAAAATCATCATGTGACTAATTACAGATAAAACAATCTGTAAAAACAATCTTAACAGCATCTTAATCTCCAACAGTAGGGAAAGGATTAAGCAAATTATAGTCTATCCATTTGGAAACTGTATAATAATTTGGGGAAATGTGTGTTTTATTTCAACAAAGAACACAAAATTAAAATTACACAGCACATACAATCACAATTGTGTAAAAAAAAAAATCTCCAGGCAAATGTGTAGAAAAAAGACTAGAATACCTAAAAATACCTAAGAATCTAAATAGAGGTCTTCTTTATTTTCTTCTTTCTACTTTTTCATCTAAGTTTTGTAATAATAAACATACTATTTTTATAATAGAAAGAAATGATAATATTGAACTTTTTTTAAAAAGCAAAGAAGCTGGACCAATTATTTCACTCCTCTAATTTTATAAAAGAAGATCCACAATGGAACAGGATAGAAGGCCCAGAAATAAACCCAAGCACCTATGGTCAATTAATGGAGAAAAGACAGTCTCTTCAATAAGTGGTGCTGGGAAAACTGGACAGCTACCTGTAAAAGAATGAAATTAGAACATTCTCTAGCACCATACACAAAAATAAACTCAAAATGGATTAAAGCGCTAAATGTAAGACTGGATACTATAAAACTTATAGAGCAAAACATAGGCAGGACACTCTTTGACCTAAATCACAGCAATATCTTTTTTGGATCCATCTCCTAGAGTAATGGAAATAAAAACAAAAATAAACAAATGGGACCTGATTAAACTTAAAAACTTTTGCACAGCAAAGGAAGCCATAAACAAAAAGACAACCTATGGAATGGGAGAAAATATTTGCAAACGATGCAACCAACAGGGATTAATCTCCAAACTATACGAACAGCTCATATAGCTCAATATCAGAAAAACAAACAACCCAATCCAAAAATGGGCAGAAGATCTAAATAGGCATTTCTCCAAAGAAGACATACAGATGGCCAAAGGCACATGAAAAGCTGCTCAGCATCACTAATTACTAGAGAAATGCAAATCAAAACTATGAGGTATCACCTCACACCAGTCAGAAAGTCTACAAATAATAAATGCTGGAGAAGGTGTGGAGGAAAGGGAACCCTCCTACACTGTTGGTGGGAATATAAATTGGTACAGTCACTATGGAGAACAGTGTGGAGGTTTCTTAAAAAAAACTAAAAATAGAGTGCATATGATGCTTCTATCCCACTCCTGGGCATATATCTGGAGAAAACTATAATTTGAAAAGCTACATGCACCCCAATGTTCACTGCAGCACTACTTACAATAGCCAAGACATGGAAGCAACCTAAATGTCCACTGACAGATGAATGGATAAAGAAGATGTGGTACATATATACAATGGAATACTACTCAGCCATAAAAATGAATGAAATAATGCCATTTGTAGCAACATGGATGGACCTAGAGATTATCATATTAAGTGAAATAAGTCAGACAGAGAAAGACAAATATTATATGATATCAGTTATATGTGGAATCTAAAAAATGATCCAAATGAAATTATTAACAAAACAGAAACAGACTCACAGACTTAGAAAACAAACTTATGATTACCAAAAGGGAAAGGCTGGGAGGAGAGAGATAAATCAGGAATTTGGGAGTAACATATATACACTACTATATATAAAATAGATAAACAACAAGGACCTACTGTACAGTGCAGGGAACTATACTGAATATTTTGTAATAACCTATATGGAAAAAGAATCTGAAAAAAATATGTGTGTGTGTGTGTATATATATATACACACACACACACACATATATATATGCATAACTGATCACTTTGCTGTAGACCTGAAACTAACATAACATTGTAAATCAACTATACTTCAATAAAAAATAAATTAAAAAAAAAAGAAGATCCATACTTACTTGTTGCTCCATGGTCACATTGTTCTTATAATTGTAAATCCACAATGCTAAGTATTCTATTGGATCCACTGGGCGCATCCTTGCCACTTCTGCAAGACCTTGAGTTAGACACGTCCCAAGATTCTTTTGAAGATATGCCGACTCCATTTCTAACTGCTAAATAAAAACCTCTAAAAGATGAACATTTTGCATTAGAGCAGGAAATTTTCAATGAAGGCACAATCGAAGTAGAGTTCAGTGAGGCCAACAAAGCATTACATCCTGTCACCAGTCAGGGGCACCTGCCATCAGGGATGGCACAAGCAAGCTGGCTCCAGGACACTTCTAGCAGTGTCCAAAAAGCCTCCACAGAAGTCACTACAACTAAAATAGTTTCAAAAACCTGAAGGACCCTGGAGTCCAAGTGTCAGAAAAGGGTTACTGTCATTATTGATGGTGAAACGACTATATGGCAAGCGATGCATGTCTTACTAAATCCTTACAACATACCTGAACATGGTATCATTAGCCCCACTGTGCAGATGAGGTCGCCCAGGCCCAAAGAGCATACGTGAACAGCCCAGAATCACACAGGTGGTGTATGATGAAGAGGGATTCATACCCAACTCTTGATTCCAGAGTCATTACCCTAAGTGACTTACTGAGATGCTCCTCCCAAGCCATGAGAGTCGTTTCTAGAAAATATCACAATAGACCACCTCAAATTTTTTAAAAATCCAAGTATCTCAAGGCCAAAGAATAAAAAATTCAACCTTCAAAGAACAGCCTATGAAGCTCCTCATGCTTTGGCCCCAATTCTGTTTCCAGGGTCACCTCTCGATATAGTTTCTGCCTCTAACATGTTCTGGGCTCTAACTACACAGAACATCCTGCCATTCTGCTGCTCACACCTTGCATGTTTCCATCTCCATGACTTTGCACATGATGGCCCCCTCACTCTCAGCTTGGAAAATATCTCCTCATTTGCAAGGTATCAATCATCTCCAATTCCTCACCGCTGTGGCTAATACAACCGTCTCCCAGGCAACACAAAGACGTTCCTCCTTCCCCAAGCAGCTCACACAGTACTTTTCACACTATCTGAGCATTATTTGTGTATGCACATGTCTGTCCTCCTGCTAGAGGACAAACTTCTCTAGCTCCTCAAAAAGTGTGTTTCAATCACAGCGTGGACACAGCTTGCTCTCCATGGTGGCAAGTGAATGAGTTTCTCCACTCTCTCAGTAATGTCCCAGTTTATTTACAAATATGGACAGGAATCTCAGATCAGACAGAGAGAGAGAGATGGAAGGGAGGGAGGGAGAGAGGGAGGGAGGGGGGGGGAGAGGGGGGGGGGGGGGGGGGAGAGGGGGAGGGAGAGAGAGGGGGAGAGAGGGGGAGGGGGAGAGAGAGAGAGAGAGAGAGAAGGAAATACAGTAACTACTCTATTTAAGGTGCTTTGAAAAAACTGATCATCTTCGAATTACCCTTATGGAATCCAGACTCCTCTGAGAATCTGATGAAATGTACTCATTATTCAACAAATATATATTGAGTACCTTACATGTCAGGCATGAGCAATTATAGGGGACAGACTGCCAGTGTCTAGACCTGTCCCTGGACAAATCCACCTAACATTCTGCACAAAGTTTCAGAAACAATGACCTCCTGAGTTTCGTCCATAGACCCCAATACTACTCTCTCTCATATGATGGTGGTAGAGTACAAAACGGCAGAACCCCATGCAGAAAAATTTGTAAATATCTAGAAAATTACGTATGTATTTACCCTTTGACTGATCAATCTCACTCCTGGGATCCTATCTTGCAAAAATATGCAATGATATATGCACAGGGTTGTTTTGCACTATTACTAAGGAGAGCCAAATTGGGACCCCCATCCAAATGTTCATCATTAAAGGATTAATGAGATACAGCTACACAATGAATTATTGTGCAGATAAAAAGAGAATGAGGAAGATCTCCAAAATTGGGAGTGATCTCTAGAACACAATGTGAAGTGAAAAAAAGCAAGATGAAGAACTTGTGTATAGTCTTTTGTATTAGCAACAGCAGTGGGGAAAGGAATGTGTATGTGTGTATACATAAATTTAGTCATAAAAGCAAACTAAAAACCGGCACAAACGAACCTAATTCCTTATCAAGCTGTGTGCCTTAACCACACAGAGAAAAGAATTATTACAACTGAGTATGGAACACGGTATCCTCATCGTACTAATTCAATGGGATAATACTCTAAAGACAAATCTCAATGTCATTTGAAATAGTAACAATTAAAAAGGGAACAGATTCCTGCTGTTAATCCAGAAAGATAACAAACACATGGGAAGGGTACCGTGGTCCGTAAGGAGAAACCTCCCAAGTAGGATTGGTCTCAAACCTACGCAGGCTGCATCTCGTTAACAGCGGAACCCAGATGAAACTCGTTACCTCGCTTGGTTTGTTTCCTGCCCATGAAACAGCGACAATACCCATCTCAAAAGCCTGTTGTAAGGAATATTATTTTTCATACACAGCAACAGGCTTCTTGGCTCATACATAAGAAACCCCTTCCCACAGAAACAGCTGCCTCAAGCCTGGAGAAGCTGTCAGAAGAAATAGAAGGCGGTTCCTCGCTCATGCTTGGGAGAAGGCCGGCCGAGTACCAAAGGAAGGGATCAGGTAGGGCTGCCAGTTTTGCAAATAAAAATACAGGATGCCCAGTTAAATTTAAATTTCAGATAAACAATGACTAATTTTGTATTATACTATATTTGTGCTAAAAAGCACAAAATCTGTGAAATTCAGATTTAACTGGGTACGCCTAATTTTATCTGGCAACCCTGGATTCCGAGCGCTTCGCCTGGTTTTCCATCCCGGGTCGGCGGAAGGGTGCCCGCCTCCCCTGCCCCTCCCAAATGGCGCGTCGCCGCTCACCACCGAGGAGGAGGACCCAGCCGCAGAGGTGCCCACGGAGTCCGGCGCTGAGCTAACCCTCTCTCGCCTCTGGAGCCTGGACGTCGCCTGAGCCCTACACCACTCGCAAGGTCCAACGGTCAAAACCGCCTCCGTCCGCCGGAAGCCAGCCCAGCACCGGAAGCCGTTCTTCCAAGACGGCGCCTGCGTTCTAAACGCAGGCGGCTGACGCATGCGCCTACCTACCCGCTAGTCGCGTCCCGTCGCTAGGCAACGAGCGTGCGCGCTCCAGGTGCGGGAGACGGCCGGGGGCAGAGAGGAAGGGGCGCCAGCGGAGAGCTGAGCGGACTGCGCCCGGCGGGGATCGGGGGCGGGGGGCGCGCGGACAGGGGTTGATCGGAGGCGGGGTCCGGAAGAGGATGTGCTGCAAAGAGCAGAGGCGGGCGGAGCGGGGCGGGGTAGGACGAGCAGTTGAGAGCGGGGGCGCGCGAGGTGTGCAAGGTGCAGGGTGGAGAGCAGGGAGCACCTGGGTAGGTGAACAGGGACGTGCAACCTAGAGGCTGTGAGGACGGGCTGCCGAAAAGGGGAATCGAGCGAGCGGGGCCGGCAGGTGGGCGCATACTGGGAGAGAGAAAGGGCAGAGACTACCTATAGGTGAAGCCCCACAGCCTTACGCCAGAGAAGACTAGCTACCTGAGCAGCCTGGTATTTTCCCAGCTTAGCACCTTTGCATTTGCTGGTGACTTCTGCCTGGTTCCTGTCCACTGAAAAAAATCGCACATCTGAGAGCTGTGAGTTCAGTTTTATTTGGGGACTTAACTGAGGACTCTAGCCCTGGAGACAGCTGCTCTGACAACTCTGAGAAACTGCTTCTGCTTGGAAGAGGTAAGGGGGGAGGTCAGCATGTATGTGATTTTTGGAGAAGGAATACCTGCAATCAAACATATCTAGGTAAAAGGTCACTGCTAGCCACCAGGCACAGATAGCTTAATTATTTTAGTGCTTTTCTAAGTATGTGAAGATGGAAGAAATTGGGTTTATAAAATTTTCTCCCGGAAATTTCTATTTGAAGGTCTGTTCTGTCAATTTTCCCAGAGAGCAGAGTTCCACATTCCTGATCTCCACCCTGAACTCCTTCCAGGGTGTGTTAGTGACTCAACAACTGCAGTGGCTAATGACTTGAGCCTGGTGTAGCCAGCTGGCTGGGGACATTCTTTAGTTGGCATTCCTTTCAGAACAAGCACAGGTACCCCCACCTCCAGGAAGCCTTCTAGCCTTTGCCATTTGCGGTCTTCCCTGGGCTAGTGGTTTGTGCACAGTCCTCAACTAGCATTTCCCATGGTCTGTTTCAATTTATGTGGGGCAGTGCTGGGCAGGAGATGCCTCGTTAACCATTAGTTGAGGTACTTAGTAAGTGCCAGTGTGGGCACTGACAAATGGAAGGGAGCATGAGCTCTTGCCTGGGCCCGCAAACATCAGAGCCCTCACTGCTTAAGTCAAGAAATATTTGCTGAGCAAGTACTGAGTGCCCAGCACTAAGGATGTGGTGTGAACAAAGACAATCCCTATACTTAGCACCCCGCTTGCTGAATGCATGGCCATGAGCAAGGAGGTCCAGTATAAGCAGACCCTCAGAGGAGCCCTGGGAAACTGAAAAATAGCCCCCTCCTCACTGGTGAGTGTGGCTTGATTTGGTGGGGAGTGGGCTATAAAATGCACCCCTTTGGTTCCTCCCTCTCCAGGCTTCACATGGTGGCTGTTTTTTTCTGGCTCTGCTGTTTTCACATCAAGTCTTAGTGACGGTCAGGTCAGTGTATTTTGTTGAGACCAGTGTTGAAAATGTGCAGATGCTCTCTCCAGAAAGGGTTTGCCACACCTACTGCAGTGTGGCAGCCACCAAGGACCAGGCAGTGAAGACGCTTCCTGGGAATGCAGAGTTGGTGATTCCGCCCTCTGGGAAGGGCAGTTCTACTGTGATAAAGGCAGAGGACATCTGTAACTGTGTGTCACCTGGGGATTTTGTTAAAATGCAGACTCTCAATCTGTAAGTCTGAGGTGGGACCTGAGAATCTGCATTTCAACAACCTCCAGTTGAAGCAGTGCTGCTGACAGTGGACCACACTTTGAGTAGAAGGGGTGTGGAAGACAGTTTATTCAGGTGCATTGGTTCAGGTGGGCCCCAGATTGGCAGAAGGAGCCACCACACATCCCATCCCCACCCTCCACCATTACCCCAAACGTAGTGACTTTAAACACTCATTTATGATCTTACAGTTTTTGAAGTTTGAAATCGAAGATGAATCTTACAGGGCTAAAACCAAAGTATCAGCAGGGCTGGCTCCTTCTGGAGGCTTTAGGAGAGAATCTATTTCCTTACCTTTTCCAGCTTCTAGAGGCTACCCACACTCCTTGGCTCGTGGCCCTGAATCACATCACCTTTTCTCCCCCTGCTTCCATCACCACATCTCCTTCTACCCTGTCTGACTTTACTGTGTCCCTCTTATAAAGACCCCTGGGATTACATTGTGCCTACCCGGATAATCCAGTAAAATTTCCCCCAAGCAAAATGCTTAATTTAATCACATCTGCAAAGTCCCCTTTGCCATATAAGGGTAACATATTTCATAGGTTCCAGGTATTAGGATGTGGACACTTTGGAAAGTCATTATTCAGCCCTACCACACTGTGTATTTTCTAAGGACAAGGACATTTTCTTACTTACTCATACTTCAATTACCAAAACCAGGAATTTTACCCCTGATACAATTCTATTATGTAATCTACAATTCACGTTCGGTATTTCCAACAACGTCCTTTACAGAATTCTATTTTCTGGTCCAGATCCAACCCAGGATCATGTGTTGCATGTAGTTGTGATGGCTGTTTAGGCTCCTTTGATCTGGACTGGGGCCTCATCTTTTTTTATTTTTATTATTATTTTTTTAATATTTTGGCCACACCGCACAGCTTGCAGATCTCAGTTCCCCGACCAGGGATCAAACCCAGGCCACAGCAGGGACAGCACAGCACCGACTACTAACCACTAGGCCACCAGGGAACTCCTGGCCTCATCTTTTTTTGTCTTTCATGATCTTGACATTTTTAAGAGTACAGGCCAGTTGTAGACTGTCTCTCAGTTTGGCTTTGTTTGATGTTTCCTCAATCAGATTCTAGTTTTGCATTTGGAGCAGGAATCTACAGAAATGTATTATGTCCTTGTAAGCAGTGCATTGCATCAGGAGACACATGATGTCATTTTGTCCCTTTACTGGTGATGCTTACTTTGATCAATTGGTTAACGTTGTGTCGGCCAGGTTTCACCACTGTAAAGTTTCCATGTTTACTTTGGAATTAATCCATAATTTGTGGGGAGAAACTTTGAGAATATATATAAATATCCTATTCCTTGTCAAATATTCACCAAGTTTTAGTGCTCATTGATAGCTGCTTCAGTTATATTATGATGGTTTCAAAATGTTTCTTTAACTGCATTATTCTTTCCACATTTATTAGTTGGCATTCTACTCTAAGTAGCATTCTACCTGCTCTCCCATTCACTTGTTTATTCCTACATGGACTCATGGATTCTTATTTTATTCAATTGGTTATAATCCATTACAGTCATTATTAATTTTGGTGGCCAAATTGCACCAGGTTTGGCTAGTAGCAGCCCCTTCAAGCTGGCTCCTGTGTCCCCAACCATTTTATTTTTTAGCATTTCCTTTCTGGGACAACAAAACATTCCAGGGTTATTAGACATTTCCTGCCCTGATCTTGGAATTAGTCATTTCTCCAAGGAACCTTGTTTCTTTTTAAGTGGTGAAGCCTATTTAAAAGCAAATTCTAATGGAATTTTACTCAGCCATAAAAGAACGAAATTGAGTTATTTGCAGTGAGGTGGATGGACCTAGAAACTGTCATACAGAGTGAAGTAAGTCAGAAAGAGAAAAACAAATACCGTATGCTAACACACATATATGGAATCTAAAAAAAAAAAAGGTTCTGAAGAACCTAGGTGCAGGACAGGAATAAAGACGCAGACGTAGAGAATGGACTTGAGGACACGGGGAGGGGGAAGGGTAAGCTGGGATGAAGTGAGAGAGTGGCATGGACATATATACACTACCAAACGTAAAATAGATAGCTTGTGGGAAGCAGCCGCATAGCACAGGGAGATCAGCTCGTGCTTTGTGACCACCTGGAGGGGTGGGATAGGGAGGGTGGGAGGGAGACGCAAGAGGGAGGGGATATGGGGATATATGTATATGTATAGCTGATTCACTTTGTTATACAGCAGAAAGTAACACACCATTGTAAAGCAATTATACTCCAATAAAGATGTTAAAAATAAATAAATAAAAGCAAGTTCTGTGGGGAAGGGATGGATTGGGAGTTTGGGGTTAGCAGATGCAAACTGTTATATATAGAATGGATAAACAACAAGGTCCTACTGTATAGCACAGGGAACTATATTCAATATCCTGTGATAAACCATAATGGAAAAGAACATAAAGAAGAATACATATATATGTATAACTGAATCACTTTGCCATACATCAGAAATTAACACAACATTGTAAATCAACTATGCCTCAATTTTTTTAAAAAAGCAAATTCTGTGTGTTCGTTGCTACTGAGGTGTTTTTGCTTCTAGGCGTTTGCAGTGGAAGGAGCTGGGAATTTTTTTTTCTGTATTCGTATCTATCTATCTACTTATCTTTCCCTTCTTAAACTGAAAAATGCCTCCAGAAAATGTTAGGAATTGATCTAAGCCTTTATTATTCACTTTATTATTAGCTCTTTTGGAGTTAAAATATGTCAGCTTCAGGAACATAGAGCTGTTCAGGCATAGGCTGGGTGCTAGGCCATTTCATGTCACAATCTTCCACTGTAACAGCTAATATTTATTAAACATGTACTGCACGCCAGGCTATGTGCTTCACATGGATTTATTATCTCTTTTAATCCTCACAGTTATGAGATACATATTTTTGTTATTCTGTTCCACAGATCAGGAAACTGAGGCTCAGAGAGACTTAGTAAGTTGCTGAAGATCACACAGCTAATAAAAAGCGGAGCCAGGACTGGAACTTGGTCTGTCTGATCTCAAATTCTACATTCCTACTGCTACACTACACCTCCACTCCTAACTTATGGTTTAACTCAGGCTTCATTCCCTCCAATTCTTGACATCTGATTAAGAGTAAATCCAGGGGCTCAACTCAACCTAAAGTAGTTTCTTGCTTAAGCAATAGAAAATGGAATATTTTCTAGCTACAGTGCTGGGCATTCTCCGTCCCTCTCCTCCTCAGGGCTTCTCAATGGTCCGTTGTGAAATAGATAAGCCTGTCTTATCTATGTCACAGATGACTGTAGCTCCCAACCTCACAATAGTGCAGCTTGCTGGGTGCTCAGAGCCCCTCCTGGGCCCTCCTGCCTGCTCAGTTATTTCCTCCCTAGTCAAGGGTAGAGTCGTGTAGTGGAGGCCTTAGCCTCTTTTAAGCACCAATCCACCAAGCTCCTCTCAGGCCTGATGAGCCCCAGGACCTATTTACTGACCTGGGAGAGCTGGAGAGCTTTAGAAAAATGTCCATTTGAATGTAAGAGCTATTGGCAAGTACTTGTGTATTTATTGGTTCTTTGGGGGAGGATGGGCTCCAGAAACATCTCATATTTGTCCTGAAATGAACCTGCGTTGGTTAGAATGTGTCTATTTTTTATGTCCAATTAGATTTGTGAAATAGTGTGACCCTGCTTGACGTTTTCCAAACCCACCAGGATGGAAACCGAATACCTGAAGTGGTGCTTTGGAAATTGCCTGGCTCGGGCGCTGGCAGAAGTGGCAAAGGTTCAGCCCAGTGACCCCATAGAGTACCTGGCTCACTGGCTTTATCGTTACAAGAAAACGGCGATGGCAAAAGAAAAGGTGTGTGTGCGCACAGGGTCGACTTGGGGAGGGCTTTCAGCTTTCCCAGAGGAATTTGAAATCCAAGGCACCACGCTGGAGCTGGCCTGGGGAGTGTCGTGGTTTATTCCACTTTTGAGGATGGCTTAGGCCCAGATATCCCTGAAGTATAGGGAGTCTGGGGGCTGAAGAGAGAATCCAACTCAGAGGAGTTGTGGGGTTGGGGGTTTGGAGATACTAGCAGGTTGAAGCTAGTTAGTTACAGGAGCAAAGTCAGGAGGGCTCAAGGGCCCGGGGCCTGTCCTGGGAGGGTCCCTGCTTCCGAGGACTGACCTTATTCTACTCTGTCATATCGCCCCAGGATAGGCAAGAGAAGATCCAGCTGCAAGAAGAATATGAAAATAGCCTCAAAGAAACCAGAGTGACAGAAATGCTGATGCAAGAAGAGTGTGAGATTCAACAGAAGTGTGAAAAGTGTCATCCCGTGGTGGGTACCAGGAAACCTGCAAGACAGCTCAACCCTAGTGCACAGTGCACTGAGGCTCCCAAAACCTACTTTTTCCTCCATGTTCATATGTTTGTATGTAAATCAATCTTATTGACAATCCTTGTCAATAAAATCCTTGTAATGAATAAAGAAAATGCTTAAAGGCAATTCCACTTACGATGTTAGGGAATAAATTACATGTTACTGGTTTAAGAAATCAGATTTTAAGAAAAATCTAATGTGTCACTTGGAACATATATTTCTATACAAGATCCTTTGAATCCTTTTCAAAAATTACTCAATATTTTTCAGAAACCAAATATGGTTTCTAGTATATACTTCAGGTATATTATTTAATTTATTATATACTATTTACTTAAATATTTAATTTAATATATGCTGTTTATTTATGTATCAAGCCACAGATGTCTCCTCTGTGTTGCTCTAATAGCGGTCATTCACTTATTGAACTTGATATCTGGCATCTTTTTAACTATCACTCTGTCCTGTGCATGAAAATCTTTAATGTAGTCCTATACAATTTACTAGCTTTTGCTAGTTTCAAAGCCAACTTTGATGAAGGCATGAAAATATTAAGCTTATGTACATTTATATCAATATTCTCAGATTTCCTCATAATTAATAGATTTGTATTTTTAAGTCTGGATGTTTTATAAATAAATCAAAAGAAAGATAGTTTCCTACTACAATCTGAAAATAGTAGTTGAACGAACTCTCCCTCAGGAACAGTTCATTCTTGGAACAGTTGTTGGGAGATGATAGAATTGAGATCATTAAGCAAAAGTTGTCATCGTCACCTTGCTGCCCACTCTAATCCTTTTCTAACACCATGCTTCACTGTTAATAGAAATATAAATATATAAGGCAGGGAAAGACGCCCAAAACTCTACCCTGGTTTTATGATGCCTTTATTAAAGAACACTTTGTTCACATCAACCTTTTTAATTGTCCCTTTGTGTTACACTCAGGGATTTTATACCCTGAAGCAGTATTTCTTAGCAAGATTCGGATGAGTAAAAGGTTTGCTCTTCTTTTGCCAAGTGTGAGACAATCAGCGATTGTAAGGGAACTTGAGAAATGAGAGCCGGCCTGATGCCCACTATGTGCAAGTTCTCAGCTTTAGGAGAGAGTTCATGGGCAAATTGTGGTTATGGAAATCGATTCCCTTTGTTAGAAGGAAATAAAGGGAACCCGACAGTGATGTAAAACAAAGCTTATTGCTTACTGGCAAGGGAAAGCCATATCTTCCAAGAGCAAGTTGCTCTCCTAGTATAAACTGAAAGAGCTAGATAAAGGGCAAAGAGGTGGAGGTACATCAAATAAGATGAGATTCTAACTTCTGGTTTCTTGTTGGCTCAAGGTGAATAGCAAATTATTCCTTGCTACTGTCATCTTTAGATTTCATCTTTAGATTTCTCACCAGAGCTTTAAAACTTATCTGAAATAGCCCCAGGATAGGTTGCATAGGATTTCAGCAGGCCTGCTGATTTAGCTGATGGGCTTTTACGCCTATACTAAAAGCTTTGCAAGATTTTCCTTAATATCTTAAAACCATCATTGCTTTTAGTACCCCAGATTGAATACTGCTGGTCCGGTGGATGTGTCCAAAGGGGAGTAGAAACAGCACTATGTGTGGTAGAGATCATACCTAATTATGGGAATCAAGAAGGGACTCACAAAGGAGATAACATTTGAGTCAGACCTAGAAGAAAGCTGGCAGAAGTTGCCCTTGTAGTGATTTCTCTTCATTAAGCAGAGGCAGCTTTGAGTAAGTAAACCATTATTCTGTTTCTAAGTCTGAAAGCAATCCCTTTGATATAAAGATCTGGGCCATACAGGTGTTTTAGAAATAAGTTTTTATGGAAACAATACATAGATTTGCTGCATAGATTCATAGCACTTTGGAGTTAGAAGGTCTTAGAGATCATGTGGGCAAGTACTCCACAGACCTCGCTGCAGTGCCCCACAGGGTCCACTGTTGAGTGGAAAATGGACAAAGATGGGGTAGAGATGGCCAGTAGAGCTCAAGCTCCAATCTTCCTGCCTCACCAGGGACTGCAGTTACATGGATGCTTGATATCATCTCATAGGTCACTGAGACTGCATTCATTTTTTCCATCTTTTTCCCTCTGTGCTCCAGTTTGGATAATTTCCATTGATCTGTCTTCAAGTTAACTGATCCGTTCTCCTGCAATGTCCAATGCTATTTAGGAATTCAATGAATTTTTTTCATTTCAGATATTTTCTCAATTCTAGAATTTGTCTGGTTCCTTTCTATGATTTCCATTTTCTCTGCTGATATACCCTATCTTTTCACTCATTATGGCCATTTTTCTCCTTTCAATTTTAAAAAATATTTATAATCACTGTTTTAAGTTCTTGTCTGCCAGTCTCATCGCCTTTGTCATTTTGAGGTCTCTTTCTATTAAATACTTTTTCTCTGGATTATGGTTCACATTTTCCTACTTCTTCACATGTCTAGTAATTATTACTTGTATGCTAAACATCGTAGATGATACTTTATGGGGCATCTAGATTGTGTAGTGTTCCTTTAAAAGGTGTTGAATTTTGTTCTGTCAGGCAGTTAAATTATTGGTGAGTTATCTTGATCCAATTAGATTTGTTTCATGCTTTGCTGGATTAGGTCTTTTTCAGTTTTGTTCAGTCTTGGGCATGAAAATGGCAATATTGTATTCTTGCCATGCCCAGTATGTTTAGTCTCTGCTAATGACTGTTTTCTCTTCTGTTTTCTATTTAGCCACTGATATCTGTAGCGAGTTCCACAAAGAAGACCGTGTTCATGCAGGAGAACACAAAACCCCTTGAGAAGGAAGCCTTGAAGCAGGAATCCCTGCCAGGAACTTCCAGTATGATTCCAGGAATGCCTCAACAGATTCCTTCTTCAGAGCCATCTGTCCAGGTTGACTGGAACATTGAAACTCCACAAGACATAAATTACCAGGCTTTTTAGCATGAAATTGCTCCTGAAATGCATCCTAGCTCCACATCTCCTCCCTAGGTTATAGAAGGTGGATGATTCTAGTGATGCTTCTCTCAAAGCTGCAAGCTGAGAAAACGGCCAGCTAGAAGAGCTCTTACTTGAAGATGATTAACTATGTGGATTAAACCAAGATATGAGAGGCTGTGGAAGGAGATGTCTGCAGGGACTCTCCAGCCCAAGCCCTGTCCTGACAGCCATGAAAACCCCTTAATCATGTGAAGATTTGAACTACTTATAGGATAAAATAACTCATAATAAGGATTTAAAATAAGTAACCAGGGCCTCCCTGGTGGCGCAGTGGTTAAGAATCCTCCTGCCAATGCGGGGGACATGGGTTCGAGCCCTGGTCCAGGAAGATCCCACATGCCGTGGAGCAACTAAGCCTGTGCGCCACAACTACTGAGCCTGCGCTCTAGAGCCCGTGTGTCACAACTGCTGAGCTCACATGCCACAGCTACTGAAGCCCGTGTGCCAAGAGCCCATCCTCTGCAACAAGAGAAGCCACGACAATGAGAAGCCCGTGCACCGCAACGAAGAGTAGCTCCCATTCGCCACAACTAGAGAAAGCCCACGCGCAGCAATGAAGACCCAACACAGCCTAACTAAATAAATAAAATACATTTATTAAAAAAATAATAATAAGGAACCAAACTGATGAGACTTTTTCCTTTTGCTTTATCATTTTTTTTTTTTGGAGACTAGACAGTGAAAACACATCCATCTCATGTGTTCATATCTTAACTCTAGCTGAATTTTGCAATCAGGCCTCTTGGAGTGTTTGTACATGTCCTTATTTTTGAAACAGCTCCAGTGACAGTAAAAGTTAGGAGTTTGACTTTTTTTTCAATTATTTTCTATCTGTATTCATGCAAATATCATCTATATGCTGATGACTTGAGATTTATATCTTTAATCAGAATTTCCTTGAACTTGACTCCCTGTTTGACATTTCTCCTTGGATAACCAATGGACATCTCAAACCTAACTACAGTTGATGCTTGAACAACACAGAGCTCAATCCACATATAACTTATAGTTGGCCATCCATACCTGAGGTTCCTTCATACCCTGGGATTCAACCAACCACTGACTGTATAGTACTGTAGTATTTACTATTGAAAAGTATCCTCATGTGAGTGGACCTGTGCTGTTTGAACCCATGTTGTTCAAGGATCAACTGCGATCCAAATGGAATCCTTTATATCCTCCCTGAATTGGTTTCTACCATTTTTTTTAATCTGCTCAGTCAAAACTTCTGGTGCCATCCTTGGCTCTACTCTTTTTTGTTAGCCCTAAATCTGGTCTGTTGGCTTTCCATTTAAAATAAAGACAGAATTCAACCACTTGAATGCATAAGCCACAATCATCTTTTGCCTAAATTATTACAATAGCCTGTTAACTGAACACCCTTCTTCTGCCCTTGACCTTTCTAGTCTGTCCTCAACATTAAAGTCAGTATGATCTTGGTGAAACATTAAGTCATGTCTAATGAGCAGCTTCCCATCTCAGTCACAGAAACATTTAAGGCCCCTACCATGACCTACCAGACTATAAGAGTGATTCCCCATCACTTTTTTACTCTCCGTATCGTTCTCTCCATGCCAGCTATGCCAACCTCCTGTTCTTCAAACATGCCAAGCACGGTTCAATCTCAGAACTTTTACTTTCTCTTCTCTCCACTTGGAAAGCTCCCATCTCCCCATACCCCTGGATTACTGCAGATTCTCTTGTGGAATTAAAGAAACCTCAGCCAAAGTTGGAGTTGGGACAGGACTGTAGGGGGAGCTCTCATGCCCCTCCATGCATCACCAATTGCCCCAAATAGGAAGAGACAAAATTTGCCTACATCTCCAACTGAAGTGCCTCTACTTTACTATCCAGCAGGGGGAATAAAACTTTTCTCCACCCAGTGACAGCCCAGCCAGTAAGAGATTGTAGTAGCACAACCAATGAGAAGCCTCCATACTTTGGACTCCCAGCTTCCTCCAATGGGCTCTTTGATTATCACAGCCCCTCCCAATTCCCCCCTTTTCTCTATAAAAGCAAGTTCCCTTCTTCTCTGGATTTGCTTATGATCTGAATTGCAATTCCTCTGCTATTCCCTAATAAATACTGTTTCTGGTAAAATAACTGTCTTTTCTGTTATTAAAGTTGACACTCTCTTCATTTAGATCTTCACTCAAAAGTTGCCTTTTCAATGAGGGCTTTTCAGCCATCCTATCTACATTTCCTATATATACATCCTATTTGTACTGCAACCCACAACGTTTCACGCCCTCTTCCCTGTCAGTCCCCCTCAGGAGAATGTGAGCTCCATGAGGGCAGGGATTTTGTCTGTTTACTTTGGTATCTCCAGCACCTAAAAGAGTGCCCAGTGCACAAGAAGTGGCCAGTAAATATTTGCTGAATAAGTAAATGAATGAAGGGCTGGCAACTCATAGCAGACATGTGAAAATGACAAGCTAGCCAGTTTTGATTGGCACAAGGGTTAGGTTGCAATTCCAGACCCCTGACCCCTTCCTCTAGCTCAGGATTGGCTACGTAATATGCAGGGCCCAATGCGAAATGAAAATGTGGGCTGCCTCGATCCAAATTATGTGCTTCACGATGATGACAGCGGAGCATTAAACCAAGTGTGCAGCCTTTCCAAATTCAGGTCCTGAGTGACTCATGAAGTTGGCCCTGCTGCAGCAAGCACTGCCGCTGGCATGGAATATCTATGACAAGGGCCCGTCTTCCCCAACCATATGTTTAGGCCTTAGGATGGGCAGATCAAGTATATCAAAGATCACACTACTACCCTCTTCAGGGTGAAATCTCCCCCCAGCCTTCCCCCACACTCACACACATAAATCAATCCAAGGCTGCCACATGCAGTACCCCACACGTGCCAAGCTTAAGGGAAAGGCTCAGAACTTTGGAAAGCACAGCTACTGTGGTATCCCCTCTGTCTCCTGGATGTGGATGGCTAGCCCAGGTCTCTCCTGAGATGAAAGTGCACTCTCCTCAGAAACTGGGGCTTATAATTAATGAGAACTCTTGGATCCTGTGGAAAACCATACAGTCATGCTGACGATCAGAAAGAATAAACCATCAGCGTAAAAACAGCACTTCTCAAGCCTTAATGTTCATACAAATCACCTGGGGAGCTTGTTCAATGTCGCTGATTCTGATTTACTAGATTCAGGGGGGATCTGAGACTGCATTTCCAACAGTTTTCTCCACCATGCCCAAGCTGTCTGTCCAAAGACCACACTTAGAGTAGTCAAATGCTAGAGCAGACTCTCACAACCTTAGCACTACTGACATTTTGGACATTCTTTGTTGTAATGAGCTGTTTTGTATGTTGTAAGATGTTAGCAGCTTTCAGGATGCTACTAGAGAAATGCAAATCAAAACTACAATGAGGTATTACTTCACACTGGTTAGAATGGCCATTATCAAAAAGTCTACAAATAATAAATGCTGGAGAGGGTATGGAGAAAAAGGAACCCTCCTACACTGTTGGTGGGAATGTAAACTGGTACAGCCACTATGGAGAACAGTACGAAGGTTCCTTAAAAAACTAAAAATAGAGTTACCATATGATCGAGCAGTTCCATTCCTGGGCATACATCCAGAAAAGATGAAAACTCTAATTTGAAAAGATACATGCACCCCAATGTTCATAGCAGCACTATTTATAATAGCCAAGACATGGAAGCAACCTAAATGTCCAATGACAGATGAATGGATAAAGAAGATGCGGTATATATATATATATATATATATATATATATATACATATATATATACACACACACACACAATGGAATATTACTCAGCCATAAAATAGAATGAAATAATGCCATTTGCAGCAACATGGATGGACCTAGAGATTAAGTGAAGTTAAGTCAGATAGAGAAAGACAAACATCGGATGATATCACTTATATGTGGAATCTAAAATATGACCCAGGAGCTTCCCTGGTGACACAGTGGTTAAGAATCCACCTGCCAACGCAGGGGACATGGGTTCGAGCCCTGGTCTGGGAAGATCCCACATGCCACAGAGCAACTAAGCCTGTGCACCACAACTACTGAGCCCACGTGCTACAACTACTGAAGCCCATGCGCCTAGAGCCGTGTTCTGCAACAAGAGAAGCCACCGCAATGAGAAGCCCATGCACCACAATGAAGAGTAGCCCCCGCTTACCGCAACTAGAGAAAGCCCGCATGCAGCAGCTAAGACACAAGGCAGCCAAAAATAAATAAATAAATTTATTTAAAAAAAAAAAGAATTGCCTCCTTCGTAAAAAAAATAAAAGTAAATAAATAAATGTAAAAATGATTAGACCTACTGGTTCCTAGTGAAAAAGTATTAAATCCTAGGTCCGGGATGGGTTATAGGACTAGATCTCAGTTATGGGTTATAGGAAAAGGGCCTCAGGCATGGACTTAACACCTTCAGGATGTTGTGACCACACAGCAAGAAGGTATGAAGAGGTTTATTACTCACATAATGAGGCTTCTGGGCTTCCCAAAACAGGTTTGAAAATGGCTTAAGACAGCTAGGAAAGGAGATGGGCTTGGGGTTTGTATTGTGTTTAGGGGAGGGGCCCAGGTAGGAGCTACCATACATGGGGAGGGGCTTGTGTGGTTTGAAACTCCTGCTGTGCCAAAGTTGGGAGCACCTGAGCTTATCAGCTGGCCCGGTGATGCCAGTCACAAGGAGAAGAGAAAGAGTTGAAGCCAAAAGCTGTCAGAAGTCGAACATCAGAAAATGGAGCCAGGGATTTCCCTGGTAAAACAGTGGTCAAGAATCCGCCTGCCAATGCAGGGAACACGGGTTCGAGCCCTGGTCCGGGAAGATCCCACAGGCCGCGGAGCAACTAAACCCACGCACCACAACTACTGAGCCTGCGCTCTAGAGCCCGCGAACCACAACTACTGAAGCCCGCGAGCCTAGAGCCTGTGCTCCGCAACAAGAGAAGCCACCACAATGAGAAGCCAGCACACCTCAACAAAGAGTAGGCCCCCGCTCGCTGCAACTAAAGAAAGCCCACGAGCAGCAACGAAGACCCAATGCAGGCAAAAAATAAATAAATAAATAAATTTACTAAAAAAAAATGGAGGCAGACTCCACTACAGAGGGCAACCCTGGGAAACTTTGAGTGACCTTGACCCGCTCCATCTTTAGTAAAGCACTCCAGGCATGTGCTGAGGTCATTGCATCTAATTTGCACCTGGTGGGAAGGCATGCAGCCAGGCTTTCCAGAGTAGCTGAAAAAGGTCAGGGAATCCCAAAACCCCACACAGAGCAAACAGCTTTGTAGAAGACCTATTGGACTCCTTGATGGATCTGCAGCCCCTCAGGGGGAAGGTGAAGTCCAGGTAGTTTGTCCTCCATCTGGGAGCTGCTGTCTCCTGGACATCACAATCTGTGTGAGGGAAGTGTAACCTCTGCCTGCTTTAAAGGATTCCATGCTTTTTTGCCTTTGTTACATTATTTGGCTCCAATTTTGGATTGTATCACTGGGCGGTGATAATTTAATCAATCTCTACCAATATTCTTTACATTGACTTTTTTGTTGTTGTTTTATTACTAAAAACTTGTTACAGTGAACTTTCTTGTACATGTATCTGAGTAAATCTCCACTGATATATCTATGGATTGCTAACTCAAAAAAATTTGCATTTGGGGGGCAAAAGACAGGAATGAATAGACATTTCATCAGGGAGGATGGACACATGACAAATAAGCACATGAACATATGTCCAACATCAGTAGCCATTAGGGAAATGCAAATTAAAATCACAATGATATTACTACACATATGTCATAATGGCTAAAGTTAAAAGATAATGACAATACCAAATGTCAATGGCGAGGATGAGGAGAAACCAGGTCACTCACACTTTGCTGGTGGGAATGTAAAGTGATACAGTTACTCTGGAAAATAGTTTAGCAGTTTCTTATGAAACTAAGCATATAATTAATAGCCATACAGCCCAGCAATTGTACTCTTGGGCACATATCCCAGAAAAATTAAAACTTATGTTTACATATAAACCTTATGTGAGTGTTTATAAAAGCTTTATTCGTAATAGGCAAAAACTGGAAATAACCCAAGTATTCTTCAGTGGGTGAATAGTTAAACCAACTGTGGTACATTCATATCGTGGAATATTACTCAGCAGTAAAAAGGAACGAAATATTGATACATGAACAACTTGGATGAATCTGAAGGAAATTATGCTAAGTGTTTTTACATGCTATAGGAATCCACTTATATAACACTCTTGAAATGACAAAATTACAGAGATGCAGACTAGATTAGTGATTGCCAAGGCTTAGGGACAGGGGTTGGAGAAGGAGGGAGATGGATGTGGTTATAAAAGAGCAACAAGAGGAATTCTTGTGATGATAAAACTGTTTCATCTTTTGATTGTGATGATAGATACACAAAGTTACATATCTGAAAAAAATTGCTTAGAATTAAACACACACATATACAAATAAGTACAGGTAAACAGGGGAAATCTGAACCAGACTGGTAAATTGTACCAATGTCAGTATCATAGTAGTTCTATAGTTTTGCAAGATGTTACCTTTTGTACATGAGATCTCTCTATATTATTTCATACAACTGTATGTAAATCTATAATTATCTCAAAATTAAAAGTTTAAAATTTTAAAAGTTGTAAAATTCTTACCTTATGTACAGTCCATTTTCAAACATCCTCAATTATCCCCATAATGTAGTTTAACTTTTATTTATTTATTATTATTTATTTTAAAAATAAACTTTTATTTTTAATTGCAATCAATTTCACCAAGTTGTCATCTGGAAAGTCTAGACTAATTTACACTCCTACATGAAAATGGCCATTTCTTTATACTCTTGCTACACTGAGCTAGTTTTTTTTTTTTTTTTTTGGTTGTGCTGGGTCTTAGTTACAGCAGGTGGGCTCCTTAGTTGCAGCAGGTGGGCTCCTTAGTTGTGGCTCCAGGCTGAGCTAGTTATTTTACTTTTATTTTCTGCCAGTCATACATGAAAAATAGTAAAGTTCTTTATGTATATTCTGAATACTAAACACTTATCAGATATATGTTTTGCAAATACATACTGTTGTTATCCCCATTTTACCAGTGAAGAAACTGAGGCACAAAGACATTAGGTAGCCTGTCTGAGCCCATGTGGCTAGGAGTGGGAGAGGCAGTGTTCAAATCCCAACATTTTGGTTCCAAAGGGAGGGCTTGCGCTCACTCACCAGCACTGTCCTCAGAAAAGCAGGCTTAGAAACAAAGGGTTAAGGGCACTTGGCTCAGAAGCCTCATCCTCTCCCAGCTGAGATGGCTCTACCCTGCAGTCCAGGACAGACCAAGTCATGACTGGTTACCAGACTCTCACAGGCTTTCCCGGGGCTAGCCTGGCCCAGGGGTTGAAAATGGCAAAGTGAAATGACCAAGCCCTCTCCCCTCCGACACCCGGCAATGCCTGGAGGTCACTGCCAGCGCTTGTGCTGCCCCTTCTGATGCACACATTCTTTCTAAAGGGAGCTGAATGCCTTCACTCAGGTTAGAGTCTTTCTCGCCTCTCCCTCTAAGCTTATATTATGTGTCTCACCTCTGACCAGGCTTGCTTTGCTCTTGCTGAGCAATTGACAAGCAACTGAAGAAAGACTCTCTTATTTTCCTCACCCTCTAGTTCTTGTGGTTGGCAGCTTTCCTCACTTATCCTGTCTATTGATCAAGAGCAGCTGTGATGGACAGAAGCAGTAAGGGATTCAGTGTTGAGTGCATGGGAAACGTTCAATGACCACAGTAACGGGCCAGTGCAGGGGGACATGACGGCATAAACAAAGGCAGGTGAACGACACCACAAAGAGCATTTCAGAGCAGGAGAAGGGCACGTGCAAAGGCACAAAGACAGGAGTAAAGACTCTGAAGCATAAGCAGGGTGTGTGTGAGGAGCTGCCAGAGAGGCTCAGGGTGCAGGGAAAGGGCTGGATCCGAGAAGAATCTACAGTGAGTGGGAGAGAAGTCCAAAACGGCTTCCAGCTTTTATTTGTTTAGGGGGAAATTAAGGGGCTGAGTAAATTCACCCCAAAATAATGTCTGCTTTTGAAGGGACTTTAAAATCAGGACGTCTCCCAAAGAGCTAGGGTCTAGGATGGAGCACATCTTCCCCCGAAGGGTATGTGCTCATCAGACTTTCCATACCCTTCAAAAGGGAATATGGAAATTCCCACTTTCCACTCAAGTTCATTCCTCCACACATGTTTAAAGAAAGAAAGGGACATAGTTTAAAAGCATGATCTTCATTGTCAGTAATAATATCTGACTTATGTTGGACGTTGAATATGAGCCGGGCACTATGCTAAGTGCTTAATTGCATTACCTCATTTACCTCTCACAATACTCCACAAGTTGGATACTTGAATAATCCCCATGTTATGGATGAGGAAACAAGTTAGGTTCGGAAGCTGATGGCTGGCCCAAGGTCAGACAGCAAGGCAGTGGCACTCGGGTCTGTCTGTCAGGAGCCCACACACTTGACTGCCAGGCGGTGCTGCCTAATACTTTCTAATGAAGGAATTTTAATTCCTCTGTCAGTCGATATTTTGCTTCAAGTCAATTACAGTCTTTTTTTTTTTTTTTTTGCGGTACGCGGGCCTCTCACTGCTGTGGCCTCTCCCGTTGCGGAGCACAGGCTCCGGACGCACAGGCTCAGTGGCCATGGCTCACAGGCCCAGCCGCTCCGCGGCATGTGGGATCTTCCCGGACCGGGGCACGAACCCGTGTCCCCTGCACCGGCAGGCGGACTCTCAACCACTGCGCCACCAGGGAAGCCCAATTACAGTCTTTTTCTTACCTCTCAGATGAAATCAAATCTTCAAAGAGCTTTCAAATGATCATTGTCATCCGGAGGCGTTTAACCTCACTCATTCATATTTTATTGTCTTGATTATCAGCCAAAATTAACCAACACTCTTAAGCATTTAAAATCCCAAGCAGGATACTTCAAAAATTCATGTTAGACCCTTTAGGAACACTGTGATAACCACATAAGTGATGAAGTCCATCACTAAAGCTCTTCCCAGTGACAGAGTAATACCATCCAGTGAAAATATTCTTTTGAATAACTAGTACCTAATAATATCATTGTTATATTTTTATGTACATTGTAAATTTTTTCAAAAGGTTGAATAATATCTTGTGGGGTGGAATATATCTCACTTTTCTATCTTTGGAAAGAGAACACGAAGAATGACTTTGGGGGAACGAATGCAAAACCTGTGATGTCACAACCAGATATTTTCAGAATTTGAGAATGAAATGGCTTAAACCAACTAAAAATGTGGTTCTAAGAAGACGCTTGTCAGCAAAGAAAAACTAGTGAGTGATTTTCTGGACAGGATTAAAAGTTATGATGTGTATGAAGAGAGTTCAATGCTTACGCCAACAGTTCCTCAAGGAACAGCTCTGAACCCTGTTGCATGTCTCATATTACTAAAGGGAAAGTTCTCTGGGTCTTTCTGTGTTCATGTTTGAGTTCTATTTGTCAAGAAGAAACTTCTTCTGATGCTTTTCAACAAAAGGCAAGTCCAAACGTCACAGATGGCAGAAAGTCCCATTAAGTGTTCCCAGAAAGCAGACTTTTGGAAGCCATGGTCAGAAGTCATCCTGACTCCCTAGTGTCAGGGATATCTTGGGTCTTCCCACCTCAAAGAAATTATTAGAAAAGAAAAAAAAAAGTTGGTTGCCATTGTCAAAAAGGATGACCTTCAGGACTAAAAAGATAGTAACCAAAGATGTTGTCTAAAAATATTACACTCATAGATAAGTTTAGCTAAAGTGAAATGGAATTATCAAAAATTTCAGGAGAAATACAGTTCACAGATACCGGTTATCGGGGCAAAAATTGCTCCACAAGAGGCACCAGAAAAGAAAAGTCCACATACATAATGCCAAGAAGGGAGAAACTGGTCAGGAATCATTGCCCCTAATGATGAAACACAAGTCTATTTTAAGCCAGACTGCAATGATTCCCTACAGCCCAAAAAAAGTCACCATTGGGGACGTATTCCAAGACCATAACGCGCCAGAATGAATTACCTCCAGATCATTTGTCTGAAAAACTAACTACATGGACAAAACTAGCTGAGGAGAGACTTTGCAAGAATTATCACTAGGGGAGATAAATTCTGCAGATGAGCCTGGCTAAGGAAAATCCTCATGAATAATGGCCAATAGAAAGCAATTTCATGAGAACAGTTAGCCAGGGGAAAAATTCCTCAATATTCATCACTGTCACAATCAGTGTATAAAACCAGTGTTTATGAGATGCCTCAAAAATCAGTTGCTGGCCTTAGAAAGAGAAGTTTCCATCAAGAGGATTGACCAGAATAGATGTTCAGAAAAGTCATACAGAAAAATAATGCCCAAAGGTCAAGATGTTTAGAATAAAACCCTCAAAAGAGGCAGGATCTGAAGAATAGTTTGTTGACTCAATGAGAAATGATAAAGTCCTTGAGGGACTTCCCTGGTGGCGCAGTGGTTAAGAATTTGCCCACCAATGCAGGGGACATGGGTTTGAGCCCTGGTCCGGGAAGATCCCACATGCCGAGGAGCAACTAAGCCCGCGAGCCACAATTACTGAGCTGACACTCCACAACTACTGAAGCCCGCACTCCTAGAGCCCATGCTCTGCAACAAGAGAAGCCACCGCAATGAGAAACCCATGCACTGCAACGAAGAGTAGCCCCCCAGTCGCCGCAAATAGAGAAAGCCTGCGCAGCTACAAACACCCAACGCAGCCAAAAATAAATTAATTAATTAAAAAAAAAAAAGAGAGAGAGAGAAAGAAAACCTTGAAATCTGGAGAACTCTAACAATTGTTTAAGGGCAAGCCCCAGGGCAGAGGTTGTTAGGGTTATTCCTCAGAACAGTCAGTAGTCAGGTTTACTGAAGGGGTTCTGCAGGGTGATATTCCTGAGAACATGCCTTGGGGTACGTTAGTATTCATCACTAGATCCCTTCAACACAAAATATCAAAAGAATTATCACTGTCATGGGTAAAGCTACCAAACCCAATAAAGAACAAATTTCTCAGCAAATGTCATCACAAATAATAGTAAGTAAGTGTAGTCAAATAATGCCATCTGGAGATTAAAAAAAAAAAAAGGTTCAAGCATATGATTAGTCAGGATAAAAATCTTGCAAGCAATTCTTTAGGAGAGGAACAAGTAATGCATACTTTGAGCCAGGAGCTTCTCCCCAGCAAATGCTGTCAGAAAATCTATGGAGAGGATCCAACTCAGTGAAGTTCCCTGGCAAACACGATTCAAAGGAAGAAAATCTTTAGAAACAGGTAGTCAAGACAAAACGTCTTAGGAATTGGGAGTAGTTTGGAGCAAGGCTGAGATGACACGAGCTCATGATGCCCTATGTTTGTAGCCCATCAGAAAGAAGTACTCTGCACATTCTCTGCTGCAGAAATGACCTCTCCTGAGGTAAACTCCGTTATCTCAATTCATTTCTTTTCAGAAAAAACAGATAGCCAAGGTAAAGTAAATCCAGGCCAAGTAGTTCCACAGATGTCATCTTGTAGTGCAAACCCTGTAGTCAGTGTCACCCAAGCTAAAGCTTTAGGTCTTCCTTTTGTATTCTATGACCCATTTCTGGAAAGCCATGAAGGCATGAAGATTTTCTCCACTTCAAGTTTAATTTACTTGCCGTTAGTGATTCAAAAGAAATCTTTTCAGAAGTTTTCACGAGAGGTAACTCCAGACTAAGGTTAACAAAGCTGATAGATAACGGCAAACAGAAATGAAAGTCACAGCATCAGAGAATGAGGTCAGTCAGGATGAAGTACCTAACGGATAAATGAGAGGAGTGTAGCTCCTTCTCTCAGTGAACAATGGAGACAAAACAAAAAATAAAAAACTGATAATAAGATTGGCCAATTTCTACTTGATTTTCGTCCCAAGTAAATTGTTATTTATTTGGAAAGCAAGCAGCATAACCTAAGGATTAAGAGCAAGAATTTTGGCCTCCACAAGAGCTGGGTGCAAATCCACGCCCCGGCACCTACTAGCTGTATGGCCATGAGCAAGTTACTTAAGCACTTTGGGCCCCATATGCCTGCCCTTCCTAAAATTAGAATTCTAATAAGCTTCACCACGTAAAGTTGTTTTGGGGTTTCCATGAGGCAGTACATACAATACACAATAGCTATTGGCCATGTTTCTGCAGCTTAAACTGGCCTCTGAAAACCATAGCATTAAAAGTGATTATGCATGGGCTTCCCTGGTGGCGCAGTGGTTGGGAGTCCGCCTACCGATGCAGGGGACACGGGTTCGTGCCCCGGTCTGGGAAGATCCCACATGCCGCGGAGCGACTAGGCCCGTGAGCCATGGCCGCTGGGCCTGCGCGTCTGGAGCCTGTGCTCCGCAACGGGAGGGGCCACGGCAGTGAGAGGCCCGCGTACCGCCAAAAAAAAAAAAAAAAAAAAATGATTATGCATATTTTATTTTAGTGTCTTATTCCACCCATTAGTTCAGACTCTTCCCTAGCTTATTTTTGTCATCCCTAATGATATGCCAGGTGAGCTCACGCACGATGCCATGTAATGCCTCTCCCACTCAGTGAGCTTGCTCCGCAGGCTTCTACTCTCTGAGGAGTGGTTTGAAGGTTTCTGCCACCAGGCAGTTGCTGCGCCCTTCCACCTCATGACGGCTGCTGCCGCTCTGCTCACCCTCCAAGGGCTAACCCAGCACCGCGTCCCCAGAGGCAGAGCCCTGGGCTGTGGGGCCTTCTGGCAGAAGTGGATCTCTTGCCTCTTTGTGCCACCCGTTTTCACCTGGTCATTGTTGCCCCCAGTCTGGAAGAAGTCTCTTTGGAAATAGCTCTTGCAGCTTCTGATGGCAGCCCCTCTGCTCTCACAAAGTAAGTAAGACATGAGAAAGAGCTTTTTAATTTATCAAGCTGTATAAAGATGTGTGTACAGAGTTGTTCATTAAGATAAGTTTATAGGGCTTCCCTGGTGGCGCAGTGGTTGAGAGTCCGCCTGCCGATGCAGGGGACACGGGTTCGTGCCCCGGTCCGGGAGGATCCCACATGCCGCGGAACGGCTAGACCCGTGAGCCATGGCCGCTGAGCCTGCACGGGCCGGAGCCTGTGCTCCGCAATGGGAGAGGCCACAACAGTGAGAGGCCCGCGTACCTCAAAAAAAAAAAAAAAAAAAGATAAGTTTATAAAAATGAAAAACCCGGAGCAATCAGAACGTCCACCAATAGGGAGAATGTGGTACAGCTAAATGATCACATGATTTTTATGTATGTGTGAATGTGTGTGTGTGTGTGTGTGTGAGAGAGAGACAGAGAGACAGAGACAGAGAGAGACAGGTGGGAGAAATAAGAGGGGTTTGAAAGGATGCTGTAAAAAAGGGTGGATTTCTTCTCCTTATTCAAAAACTATTTTTATTAGACTCAGAATCTACATGACTAAAAAGAAAGCTTCTCTCCTTTTTAATATTTCTTCCTCCTGCCTAAGTAGTGCCCTTCAAGAACCCAAGGGAAGGGGAAGAGGTTAAAAGACAGACATGACTGGAGGTTGCAGGGCCCAACCTTGATAGCCCACCACCAGGGGGCAGCATCAGAGAGACAAGGGCAGGGGGGCCTGCGAGGAGCTCCACGTTTCTGAACTTTTTCAAGCCCTGCCTGCCCCCCTTTCCATCTAAGGGTTTCGTTTTACATAAGTGGCCAAATGAACTCCAGAATCTTATGTTATTCTATCCCCGGTTCCAATCTGCTTAGCATCTAAACTTTTCTTAAATATTTGAACATTTCCCAAACAACTTCACAGAACAAAAACAAAAACACACAAACATAGACTGACAACAATTTTGAGAGCTGATTACAAAAAGAGTACTTTGATTTGGTATTTAATTTCTTGTATATTTCAGAGATAGATAGATAAAAGGTAGATAGCACAAAAGGCATTACTGGAATTCATCATGGAAACATTCCACGATGACTATTATGCAGCCATTAAAAGCAATAATGTAGAAAGATATGTGTTGGCATAGCAAATGTATTATCTTAGAGTGTGCATGTGTGTCTATGCATAGAGAAATATATAGAATGATGGTCATTTAAGTGATAGGAATACTGCTGAATTTATATTTTGTTATACTTTTCTGCATCACAAACTTCTTTATAATGATCATAAATCTTTTATAAAATTAAAAAGAAAAAAAAAGAAGTAAAACTATTTTCTCCATCGGGGAAACAAAATTTACTTTTTAAAAGTAAAATTTATCAATATGAACCTGAGAAGCCCCAATTTTTTTTTTTTTTTTTTTTTTGCGGTACGCGGGCCTCTCCCGTTGTGGAGCACAGGCTCCGGACGCGCAGGCTCAGCGGCCATGGCTCACGGGCCCAGCCGCTCCGCAGCATGTGGGATCTTCCGGACCGGGGCGCGAACCCGCGTCCCCTGCATTGGCAGGCGGACTCCCAACCACTGCGCCACCAGGGAAGCCCCCCAATTTTTTTTTAAGTGTAAAATGTACATTTAAACTTGAGCTTTCACTGTGACTGCTAAATGGATGCTTAATTCCCAGTCCTTGTGTTTCCACAGAATTCTTCTAGACCAACCTCCAGATGGGACAGTAATGGAGTGAACTCTTCTGGTTACTTGCTCCACCAGTCCTCCCTCTAGGAGGAGAATTGACCTCTCTGGCTGTTGAGATCGTCTGGCGCCTGAGAGTCTTGGGGTCACATTTCTCTGCTGGGCAGAGGGAATGTATTAAATGTCACACTGCTTGGGATTTCTTTTCCTCCCTGGTCCCTTGAACCTGTCAGTACTTGTCAGAGGCTCAGCAGGTATTCACGCTCTTGGTTTCAGCTTCTCCACCTACAATTTGGTGGGAAAGTCAGGCTTGTGGAGGGAGATGGGAGACACTACCACATTCTTCA
Organism: Aethalodelphis obliquidens; assembly: GCF_003676395.1. Classification (NCBI taxonomy): domain Eukaryota; kingdom Metazoa; phylum Chordata; class Mammalia; order Artiodactyla; family Delphinidae; genus Aethalodelphis; species Aethalodelphis obliquidens. The sequence continues at coordinate 5,746,598 of NW_020837981.1, read as the reverse complement.
TTTAGCAGCTTACCTATCTCTGAACACAATCTTAAATAAACTATAATTCCACTGAAATGCAAGGAGAACCCATTGAAACTGCTCTCTTGTCATAACACTGCCCTTCAGATTATTATTATTTTAATGGCCTTTGAAGTTGCCATTATCCATTGCTCATGACAAGTATAATGATCACTAATACAATCATCATTAGCTAAATGCTTCTAACTCTTTCCTACCAGGCATAGTCCTTCAGGGGTCTCATGCTCAAGAAGTCAGTCTCTGCTATATAGACATTTCTCCAAAGAAGACGTATAGATGGCCAATAGGCACATGAAAAGGTGCTCAACATTACTAATTATTAGAGAAAAGCAAATCAAAACTACAATGAGGTATCACCTCACACTGGTTAAAATGGCCTTCATTAAAATGTCTACAAATAACAAATGCTGCAGAGGGTGTGGAGAAAAAGGAACCCTCCTACACTGTTAGTGGGAATGTAAATTGCTGCAGCCATTATGGAAAACAGTATGGAGGTTCCCCAGAAAACTAAATATAGAGTTTCCATATGACCCAGAAATCCTACTCCTGGGCATATATCCAGAGAAAACTCTAATTGGAAAAGATACACCCACCCCAATGTTCATAGCAGCACTATTTACAATAGCCAAGACATGGAAGCAACCTAAGTGTCCATCCACAGATGAATGGATAAAGAAGATGTGGTACATATATACAATGGAATACTACTCAGCCATACAAAAGAATGAAATAATGCCATTCGCAGAAACGTGGATGGACCTAAAGATTATCATACTAAGTGAAGTAAGTCAGACAGAGAAAGACAAATACCATAGGATATCACTCATATGTGGAACCTAAAATATGACACAAACGAACTTATCTATGAAACAGAAACAGACTCACAGACATAGAGAACAGACTTGTGGTTGCAAGAGGGAGGAGCAGTGGGGGAGGGATGTATTGGGATTTGAGGTTAGCAGATGCACACTAGTATATATAGGATGGAAAAACAACAAGGTCCTACTGTAGAGCACAGGGAACTATATTCAATATCCTGTGATAAACCATAATGGAAAAGAATGTGAAAAAGAATATATATATGTATATATATAAAACTGAATTACTTTGCTGTACACCAGAAACTAACACAACATTGTAAATCAACTGCACTTCAATAAAATAAATTTTTTAAAAAGTCAGCCTCTGGTTATTCCGCCCATGAACATCCACCTCCAACTTCCAGCACCCTCTGTGACACTTAAATGAGTTAATTCACATAAATCTCCTAGAGTGGTGTGCCTGGAACATAGGAACTCCTCAATAACATCAGCTGCTGATGCTCTTATTGTCACTATTGTTGTTGTTGTGCTAGAACCATGTAATTCTAAACCTGCAGTTGTGTTGCTGCGGGGGCTTTCCCCCAGCTCCCCACCACTTCCACGCTTTTCCTTTCTCCCTTTACAAAAGTTCCAGCCTGTGTTTCCTTTCACAGCCATGTGGTGTCACCAGCACTTCACAAACGTTCATCTGAAGTGGCTGGTTGTTCATTTCAGCAACAGGATCATGCCTCTGCTTATACAGAGAGCCAAGCCTCATCAGACAGATCTTTCCGTGGATGGCAGAAACATTTCCTTTATATGTTTGTTTTCATGGAGATGTATTTAGCACTGAATTTTGTGTAAAGTACCGCTGCTTTAGCCTCCATATTTCTTGTTAATTATGCTGAGAAGATAGAAGCACACCAAGGGAACAACTTGAAAAGAATAATGGTAATTTATTGAACATCTGCCAGGTGCGGGCACTGTCCTAGGAGAGACAAAGTCCCTGCCCTCCTGGAGCTTACAGAGTAAGCTGAGCCAATGATGAAGATGAAGCTAGAGGAAGGACAGAAGCCACGGTGCAGATCACCTTGTATAGTTCAGGATCTTACAAATCTAGCCAGCCCCAACCTGGGTCTGAACCGATAGCAGCCCCCAAACAGGCAGCCCACGTCATGATGCTGGGTCACGTTGTCTAGGGGGAGCCAGATATCCTCAGGCTTGTGTGACTTGTTTCAGATGTGAGGTGAAAATTTTGCAAATGCGATGATGTGTCTGTATGTGTGTTTCCTTTGGTCATGTATGCATCTATCCAGTCATGTGGAGATGAATTAAAACCCCAGCTCTACCTTTTCCTTGCTGCATGACCTTGGCCAAGTCACTTATCCTCTCTAGGCCCTCAGTGCTCATCTTTAAGTGGAGGATAGCAAGGCTTTCTTTACAGAACTGAGATGAGGATTACCTGAGATAACGTATATAGACCACTTAGCACTGGGCCAGACAGATCATGAGCACATGGTAATTGGTAGTTATTAGCTTCCCTATTATAACAATTAAGTTAACCCAAAACCACCAGGTACCAAGCATGAGCCAGGTACCGTGCTTGGCTCTGCACAGAGCAGAGAAATCAATCCAACATAATCCTTGCACTGAAAGAGCTTCTAATTCAATAGAGGAGCAAATTATACACCAAATAATGATCATACAGACTGACTGGAATCACATGCCAAGAGAGGAGCCACAAGTTGTAAGAGAATCCAAGGCAGGAGAGTTGCTGTGAATGTAGGAAAGGAGAATTAGCCTAAACCTTTGACCTAAACACAAGTAGGGGATGGAGGGGGCAAAGGTCAGACCCATGGACCCAAGATGGTGCAGAGGGAGCCAACTCCACCACCCAGGGTTGCTTTTACTGGGAAAAACAGAACGCAGGCGGCAGCCTACTAGGAGTGCCCATGCAATATCCTCAAGAAAGCTTCCTTCTTCTCCAAGGCTTGCAGTAGCTGACAAACTGGGTCATATAGATGCCCCCTTAAGGTCTCACAGACATCCTGTGAAGAGAGAAGCTGTGGGTCTGCTCACAGAAATTTCCAAAGTGCCAGAGAAAGACTAAGCCCCTGTCTCAGGTCCTAGAGCCTCCTGCATTCATGACCACCTGAGGACACATTCAGCAAACCGCCTTTGTGACACAGTGTCTTTATAGCCCAGAGCTACACAAATCGACCTCTAGCACAGATACTTTCCTTCTGGGAGGGTCAATGAAGTCTTCAAGAATGAGGTGACTTTGATCTGGGCCTTGGGGGTATTTGGGGAAGATGCTCTAGAAAGAGAGAAAGAGAGAAGAGAGAAGTAAGACAGAGGCAGAGACTGGAATGCACAGACCATGTATACAGTATACATCTGGTAAATTATCCTACTCTGCTGGAGCAGAGGACACCTGTACTGTTGACAATATGTCCAGTTTCCAAGTGCTTCAGAGAGTGCTTACATTGTACAGGGTTCTAGGCTCAGGTCCGGCATGCCTTATCTCATCAAGTCCTCACACACTAGATACTGTTATCTGTGTTCTTCTTTAAGAAAGTCTGAGTGAGATAAGTGACTGTCTAAGGCTACAGAGATAAAGCCTGTTAAAGTGGAATTCAGCACTGACCCTAAGACTTAAGTCACTGTGCAATCTTAGCTTCCAATATGATTGGAAAAGTACCTTAGGATTGGGTCAGAGAGGGCCTTGAATACCTAGCAAAGAACATTGCATTCAGGGAAGCGCAAGCTCTGGAGTGAGAACATTTTGGAAACATCCGAGGTTGTGGTGGAATCTCCTTAAGCCTGAGCAGAAAGGTACATGCAGACCCAAGCCTACGCACAACCGAACCTGGGGAGCAGAAAAACTGATTTGAGGTAAGGTGGTGTCTGCTGGGAGTGTGACTCCAGGGCACAGAGGAAGTCTCCCCAGGTGCTGGGTGTGCTCACTCTGCCACTCTTGGACAACAGTCTGGGCTTCTGTCATCTTTAGACCCAAAGGGCCACGTGACTTGTTTCCATGGTTATACACATTTGTGCCCAGTAAAAATGAGCTAGCCAGGAGGCAGATGAGGAGAAGAGAGTGGAACTGATGAGAATTTAGTGTCTCCCAGGGCATCCTCTACTGCCCTGGCTCTCTTGGGACCACCATGGGGGGCCTTGGGCTCCTCCCTTCCTTAATGAAGGAGGGGAAACTCACTAGGGCTGCTGGAGCATGGAAAGCATCCAGCCCATGAGTCAGGTCACCTTGAACGTGGATGATGACCTTGGGCAAATCTTTGCGCCATTTGTAAAACAGTAGGACAAACCAGGTGATCCTGAAGAAACTTTGTTTTGTTGTTTTTGTTTTGTGGTTAAAAAAATGCATAACATAAAATTTACCATCTTAACCATTTTCAAGTATACAGTTCAGTGGTGTTAAGTATATTCACATTGTTGTGCAACTGATCTCCAGAATTTTTCCTCTTGCAAGATTGAAACTCCATTAAACAAGAACTCCCATGTCCAGCCCCCTTCTGTTTGGTAACCACCATGTTATGTTCTCTTCTATGAGTTAGACCACTTTAGATACATCGTATAAGTGGAATCATACAATGTTTGTCTCTTTGTGGCTGGCTTCCTTCACTTAGTATAATGTCCTCAAGGTTCATCCATGTTGTAGCATGAGACAGGATTTTTTTGATGCCTAAAGCTCAGCTTCTCTGTACATCAGTGCCAAATCAAATCTCGGAGACAGAGTTTTGGGTGAAGGAGAAAAGGATAGCTTTATTACTTTGCGGGCTCCTGACTCAAAAAACTATGTGTCCCCACTTGGAGAGGATAGCGAGACGTTTTATAGCAGTGGTTCAAAGAGGGCATGATCAGCTCATGGACATTCTTCTGATGGGTTGGTGATGAGGTAAGTAGGAGTCAGCATCATCAACCTTCAGGTTCCAACTGGTCTGGGGTCTACATGCTTGTGGGCAGCATACCATCGTTAATCGTTAACCTCTCCCACCTGGAAGGGGTTTCAGTATCTGCAAAACAGCTCAAGGATATTGTTGTGTGTATCCTTTGATGGGGAAAGGGGGACCTTGTCCCAAGGTTGCCCTATTGTTTCTCTTGACTGTTTCTCCCTGGTCTCACATCCCGTCCCTTCCCTAATTAACAACTGTTTGAATCTGCCCACTGGAACTCAGGGAAGGTCATGTAGGCTGATTGAAGGATATTTCCTGTAATCAAAGAAATGGGGGAACACAGAAAGGCTTTGTGCCCAGGAGCCCCAAAGGGCCCTGCTCAGTATCATTTAAGGCTGAATAACATTCCATTGTATATATATGCCACATTTTGTTTATCCAGTCACCAGCTGACAGACATTTGGTTGCCTCCACCTCTTGGCTACTGTGAATAATGTTGCTATGGACATGGGTGTGCAAACATCTTTTCAAGACCCAGCTTGACTCTCAGGTTTAAGATGCAATTAGTTTGGTTGTGTGTTTTATTACTGCTTTCTTTAAACAAACAAACAAATAAACAAACATGGAGCCTTTTGAAGAGTGAACTAATTGAGATGAACACTTCAGATGCTGCAGGGTGACATTAATTTGGGAAGTTTGGACACTCAAAGCTAAGATTTTGGCACTCAACGAAGTCCCAAAGATGCAGCACCAGGAGGAGCTAGAATAGCCCTAAACTGGGGCCTTGCAGAGAAAGCCCCGGCATCATTATGCTCTTCAGTCACAACATTATCTAGGAAACCCTTTCAGCAGAGATAATGGGGATCTATTCGTATAAATCATTTGCTGGATGAGTTATGCATTGACTTGTTGGAAAATACGGGAGATTACATGCCAGGTGTGCAGGAAAAACATTCTTCAAATTCAGTCACGTATACTATACCCTCAGGGAAAAACATTTAGGATCCATACAGTTTCCCTTGAAATAAAGGTTTGCTTTTCCTCTCCTGAATAGCATGGTTGAAAGGTCTGGCCAACAATCAGGCTGGCAGGCATGTTACTAAATATTGGAACCTCTGCTTTCAGCACGATGACTCAGTGGGGTGGTGGGTGTTTGCTAGATGATTAATGTTTCAGTATAGGTGTGCCTGCTGGTTGGGGCACAGAAGTAACTTAAATCGCTAATCGCAGAATCCTCTTCAGAGAAAACTGTAGTGAAACCTGGCTGGTCCATTGAAACTCTCCGCCCTGGGTTTTTTGCCACAATGAGAATGCCTCTCTCAGGATGGTAGGGGGAGAGCCAAGCCGTTCTTCTTAATAACACTTGCCAAGCCCTTGGCTGGGAGTGTGGCTGTGATGAGCACAGTCTCTGCCCTCGAGGTCCTAGTCCAGTGGGGGAGACAGAGAGAGGTAGGCAGTGTGGGAACAGAAGTAGGAACAAGCCTTGGGAGCCCAGAAGAGCAGAGCTAACTCAGGCAGAGTGAGAGGAAAAGCATTGCACAGATTACTTCTGACCTGGGTGTTGAAGAATGAGGAGTCTTACAGGCAGAAAAGCATAAGGAAAGGCAGTCTAGGCCAGGGGAAACAGCATGCGTGCGTAAGAATGGCAGGATGGCTGAATAGCAGAGGGTTGAGGGTGAGGTTGAGACTTGGGAAGGCCTCTTAACGAAGTGTGAGAACTCCAGAACAGGCCCGCCATACCCCTGCCAGGAGCTCTGGGGGGATGCGATGCCATTCCTGGTCTCCCTGGCTGCCCACAGTGTCTGACCAGGGAGAAACCACAGCTTACACTGTGCAGCTGCGTGCCCAGAACCGAGGATGGAGAAGGCATTGCTTCACGGGTGGCACAGGCACCACGTTCATGGCCGTGTGTGGGGAGGAGGCCCTCAATCACCAAAGAGGAGACCTTGCCAGCTTTGAGGGGATGTTTCCTCCGGTGAGGCTGAGGAGAGTGTGAAGAACACTCACCTCTCGGCTCCTTTCTGCAGCAGCCCTGGCCATCCCAGCCAGTGACCTGAACTCACCAACATTCCTGGGATGCAGAAACAGCATCCACTGGCCCCAGCCAGGTCCCTGGGTGTCCTGGCAGCATGCCAGCGAGGGGAAGGTGACACTCTGAGATAGTCGCAAGAGAACCTAAGGCAAGGTGACTGCAGGCGGGGAGGAAGCTTTCGTTTTCTCTCAGAAGGACTGGCTGGTGGCAGCCCGCTATTGTCCAAAGCAGGTTACCTGTGGTTTGGGAGACAATGCTTTTTATCATCCCAACCATGGCTCTTCTATCTGGGACACAAGCTATACTGAATGGGACACTAGGAAAAGAGAGAAAAATTAGACAGTGTTAGGCAAACCTAGACTCTCTCTGGGGTGCTCTTCTTTCTAAACATTTTTAGACTGAAACTGCGTCTCCTGGGAGAGCCTCTAATGAATATGGAGCAGCCTGTCTCACTAGACAGATTTCTCTTTGTCCGGGAGTTCTGAGTGTCTTCTCTAGCCTCCAGAAACTGTAGGTGATTTTTTAAAATAATAATGAATGATTTAATGAGAGGTAGGCAGAGCTGGGCAGAACTATGGAGAACTCCCAGAGCAGGGGGATGCCCAAAGTGTGAAGTATGAGGAAACAGTTTTTTTTAGCATTGTAGCTATTTTATTTTTAGTTATATTGCTTTAAAAAAACCAACATGAGTCTACACGTCGAAAAGTATATCTTCCTCCTTCCCAAAATGGAACAATTGCTATTAATTTGTGGGGTTTCCTTCTAGACATTGTTCTATGCCCATAGGGCGTCAGCATGTGTCAATACAGACCTACACATAGCTAGATGAAGAGATAGACAGACAGGACCGGAACTGGGATACAGATAAGGATAGAGACACAGCTGATGTCAGTTGTCCCTTGCCTGTTCATCAGGAACAGAGAACAGAAGAGCTTAGCTCTTGGGAACAGGGAGTGAGGAGTACACATTTTCTGTTTCCAGCCAGCTGAGCAGTTACACTGGGAGAGACAAGCCAATACTTGGGAGGAAGGAGAGGCTGGAGAAGCCAGACCCATGGTGATGTTGAGATTTCTAAGACAAACAGAAGAGATGGGTCTAGGGTTACCTGACATGATGGAGGGCCTGAGCCCTCTCTGTCCCTGGATTGCTGCAGGATCTCTGTAGAAACTTGACCATATGCCCTAAAGCATTGATGGTGGCCTCAAGGGTCTAATGGCAAGTGTGCTGTCAGTGGAGGAAACCACAGGGGATGATGGAAAATACTAAATTTGGTGAGGATGTGGAGAAACTGGAATTCTTAGAATTAGAATGAAAATCATATAGGCACTTTAGAAAACAGTTTGAGAGTGTCTTATAAAGTTAAACATACACTGACCATATGACCACGCCTAGACATTGATCCAAGAGAAATGACAACATATGTCCAGAGGTTGCCTACAAACGTTCCCAGCAACTTTATTCATAGCTGCCCAAAAGCTAGAAGCAACCCAAATATATCAATCAACTGGTGAATGGAGAAACAAAATTTGGCATACCTATACAATGGAATACTTCTTAGCAATAAGAAGTAATGAAGTACTGCTGTACACAGAAACATGGATGAATCTCAAAAGCATTATTCTAAGTGAAAAAAGCCAAACAAGATACTACATGCTGCATGATTCCATTTATATGAGATTCTACAAAAAGCAAAACTATAGCGATAGGAAGCACATCAGTGATCTCCTGAGGCTAGGGATCTGGGGAAGGAATTGACCACAAGGGCCATGAGAGAACTATTGGGGGTAATAGAAATGTTCTATATGATGATGGTGGTGGTGATGGTAGATGTCTGCATATGTGGGTTCCAACTCTTCAAATTCAGCAGTTAAAATTGGTGAATTTTACCTCAACTCTAACTTCATAAAAAATTGTACTTTACTAAAGCTGACAAAACTTTTTTAAAAAATTTATTTATTTACTTTTGGCTGCGTTGGGTCTTCGTTGCTGCGCGCCGGCTTTCTCTAGCTGCGGCAAACGGGGGCTACTCTTCGTTGCGGTGCGTGGGCTTCTCATTGCGGTGGCTTCTCTTGTTGTGAAGCACGGGCTCTAGGCACACGGGCTTCAGTAGTCGTGGCTCTTGGGCTCTAGAGCACAGGCTCAGTAGTCGTGGCACATGCGCTTAGTTGCTCCACAGCATGTGGGATCTTCCCAGATGAGGGCTCGAACCCGGGTCCCCTGCATTGGCAGGCGGATGCTTAACCACTGCGCCACCAGGGAAGTCCCCAAAACATTTTTTTAATTCAAGCAAAAATAGGTGAGAAGGAAAGTGATAACCAGATTGAGAAATGGGCTATAACTACAGGAAAAGCAGAGTTTTTAGAAAATCACTAGGGAACAACTTTAAATAAATACATCTTAAAACTTAGTTGAAATGGACAATTTTTCAGAAAAATATAACAATAAACTGAGTCAACAGGAAAGTTCTTAACAGGTTTTACTATGCTAGATAACCCAGGTGCCCCTAAACCTGTCAAGGACAGTGAGGAATTTGAGGGAAGCAAGACTTCTGACACCAATTTCCAGTTGAGGGTCCCTGAGACCACACTTAGGTTTGATAATTCACTAGGGGAACTCATAGAACTCACTGAATGCCATTATGCTCACGGTTATATTTTTATTATAGGGAAAAGATACAGATTGAAATTAGCCAAGGGAAGAAGTGCACAGGGCAGAGTAAGTACCAAACTCAGAACTTCTGGTCTTCCTCTAACTATGGAGTCATTAAAAGTGTTAATTTTCCAGCAGTGATGTGTGACAATATGCATAGAGTATTGGCAACCAGAGAAGCTCACCTGGACCTTGGTGTCCAGCAAAAGAAGTGAGAAGGAAATCAATACCAGGATTGAAAATTGGGATATAGTTAGAGATAAAGCAGAGTTTTTAGAAAATACCGTATTTATTTGAATTACAACGACTTTATGGTGTATTTTGATATTTGGTAAGGCAAATTTTGTCTGTTTTTTCATGTAACTTTCACAACTACTTTCAGACATTTGTTTTCCTTATAAAGCTTGGCTTCTCTGTTAAGTTGCCTCCAGTTGCAAGTGCACGTTGTTTATATTCCATGAGTTGAGTTTAATGGCTGTATAAAAATCTTCTAAGAGATTACATTAGGATTTGGCACTAAAGTGAAAAAGTTATTGTGAACACAGAAATTCATGGAAACAGCAAGTGGAAAATAAATTTATATTAGTAAAGGGAATTTTGTTATCAAAGGAATGACTTCATTTTTCTGTTTTCTTGCAAAGCAAAATCAAGAGGTTTATAGAACCAAGAAATAAAGCTACCCCCAATCCCCCTTCACACACATATGAAGTCTATTATCTTTTACTACAAGATCCATGCAGAAGGATTGTAATGCAATGGAAAATTTCCCAAATCTCTTGAAATAGATGAAAGAAATTCCAAAGCAATGAGAGATTGTCATCACAATTCATGTGTTTTTTTTTTTTTTTTTTTTTTGCGGTACGCGGGCCTCTCACTGTTGTGGCCTCTCCCGTTGCGGAGCACAGGCTCCGGACGCGCAGGCTCAGTGGCCATGGCTCACGGGCCCAGCCGCTCCGCGGCATGTGGGATCTTCCCGGACCGGGTCACAAACCCGTGTCCCCTGCATCAGCAGGCGGACTCTCAACCACTGCACCACCAGGGAAGCCCAATTCCTGTGTTTTGAAGGACTACCATTAAGATGTAAAACGTCTATTTATCAAAACTTCCTGCTGGTTTTGAGCAGAAGACAATAGTGGAGCACTCTTTTTTTTAAAAAAGATTTATTTATTGGGCTGCATTGGGTCTTCATTGCTGCACGCAGGCTTTCTCTAGTTGTGGCGAGCGGGGGCTACTCTTCATTGCAGTGCGTGGGCTTCTCGTTGCAGTGTAGTGGAGCACTCTTTAAGAAATGCTGCATCACCAGTGTTTCTTATAGCCCAAGGATAATATTGTGTGATAAATGCAGACATCAGTGATTCTGAGTCCAAAAATGATGGAGAAGAGTTGGACTTTGGATGTGAAAATGTCTTAGGAATATCTTAAGACATTTATTTCACTTCTATTTATCCTTTTAACTATGCACGCAATAATGTATGAGATGGGCACTAACCCAGACTTAGATCAATCAGAGCGCAGCAATACCCTGACCACAGTGACTGGCCAATCAGAGTGGCTGACTGGCTCTGGGCTTTGTTCACTCCTTAGTCTAACTGGCCCCTCCCCATGCTGGATCTTGGAAGCCATCCTGTGACCACAAGATGAACCAGTCTTAACATGAACCAACACCTGGCTAACAGTGCAAAGAAGCAAAAGGACCTGGATAGTTGATAACTTTATTGAATCATAGGATCACCTCAAGGCAGTCTGAGTTGGGTTTCTGTTACTTGCACACTAAAGCTTCCTAAATGAATGTTAGTGGATAGAGAAAAAGGTAATGAGTGAGGACACTCAAGGCAGCCCTGCTTCCCCAACCTGGGGACAGAATTATCCTACTATCCAGCTCTGGGTCAGTCACTGGTCCATCTGGTGAACCTCTGGTCACGTCTATTGAGGGCTCCAGAAAGGCTTTGCTGTGAGGTGCGCTGTGGAAGTAGAGCATCTTTATATGTTTTTATAAAATAAGAAAGTGGAATTCAGGGATATTGACAAGTAGAAAGATATTTGGAGCGGATCCGTGCACATCTGTTTTTGTGGTTCATACATGTTTCCAGATTTTGATTTGACTTTTATGCATTCACAGAACAAGAACCTAGGCTTGGAACAATGAAATCAAGCACCTATTTTTACTTTATTTTCATGTTGATGCTAGCTGCTTCCAGAACTGTCCCCAATGAGCCCAGACACACTGCAGGACCATCAGCTTAAAAAATCATGTTATGATGCTGGCCTGGGTCACTGCTGAGTGAGCAGATGAAGCTAGGTGAATCTAGGGGTGTCTGTGACACTGAAAGAATCACAAATCTTTACCCAAACTGCCTCCTGTTAGCAATGTTTTCTGCCTGCCCCAGGGGATTTTTGAAGGACAGAGCAGTTTCCCTGCCCATGCTGAGAGGGTACCACACCCAAATTGTCACAAAGCTCGTAGTAGTCGACCTTAATTTCTACCCCCTTAAATTAAAATCTAGATTATGTCATGGTCTTTACAACACCAGAACTACTCTTCTTTTTCAAACTTGGTAGCTTGATGTTTTTGTTTTTAATCCCTGAGTTTGTAAATTTTCCTGTGTCTACTTTTTCTTCTGGTCTGATGACTGCTTTTTAATGAGTGCAGCCTGCGCCTTCTTGGACAAATTGGGAGTGTGAAGAGTGTGTTAATTAGCTGTCAGATCTAGCCTGGCTGTTGAAGTCCAGAGCTTTGGAATGCTACAAAAGTATAAATATGATCATGGCTTTTTGTTTTGGTAATTATACCACAGCTGAAGCCTCAGGGAGCCTTCCACCCCAGGATTCTGCTACCGGTGATCCCTGAATGGCTCTGTCATTAATGGTCAGTCTCCGGGGACCCAAACTCAAGGGAAATGGCTTCCTGTTTTGTTCTAAGTGGGCTTTTTCCCCTGCAACCTTTCTCCCTGTTGACCAAATATCCTATCTCAGGATGGATAGAATAAGCCTTTTCCCCCTCCCCTTCACCGGGTAAGAAGGTATTAAGCAGCAGTGAGAAAGGCCCTCTGGGGGTAAATCGTCTTCTTATGACTACACCCACATTGTACCAAATTATACCAAATATTTTCAGGCCTTCAAATCAAATACCTACTCCTGCAAGAAGGCTGCATGATCACTCAAACTGATTCCTCTCACCTCCAATTTAGAAACATCCTCTCTTTCACAGCACTTCCCCTGTATACTTCCATGCTGGCCTTGGGCCAGGCTCTGGGTTCCCAGAGATGGAGCAAAGGAACTCACAATCTGGTGAAGGAGAGATCTCTTAAATGGCCCATAAATTTACAAGGAGCTTGGAGTCTGGGTGGGAGGTCAGGAAGGTGACAGGGAACGCTTTGGACTTTGTACACCAGGAGGCGGTGCCAGGTGAACTCAGGGGCCAAACTGCAGGCAGACAGCTACCTCTGACCAGTGGGTGTGGCAGCCCTGCTTTGCTATTTCATTGCGCACTGCCCTGTGACTGATCAGTTGTCCCAGTGTTACTTTAAGTGTTATCTTGTGAATCAGGGCTTCCTGTCTCTGAAAAGGTGTTCTCTCAACTGCCTACTTTTATAAAACAACGTGGACACTTAAATATGAGGAGTAAATGAATGAGTGGAAGAACCATGTGGGTCAAACTAGACCCCGACTTCAGAATCTGTGAAGTCAGGCAACATCCCAGTAGCCAGCCATCTCCACTCACCACGCTCTGCCCAATGGCCAGCATTTGGGGGTGAAAGAGGATGTGGGATGGGGGTCAGAGGCTGGCAATTCTGAATTTGTTGCTAAAGTGTGTCGGTCCTAAAGATTCCCCCTCCCTATGCCAAAAAACCGTGAAAAAATAACTGCTCAGAAACTCGCTGAGGACTGAAAGGGGACTGTCCTCGGCTACAGGACTTCCAGGTCCCAGCAGGGCAGTCGAGAGCCTCCTTTTGCTCCAGAAGGCGCCCCTGACAATGAATCAAGAGCCTAGGGTCACCACTCGCGAAGGACTGAAAGCAGCTGGAGCTGTGAGAACCAGGGACCGTATGCGAACGGGTCCCGAGAGCCGCATAGGGTTGGACGCGCGCTCCGAGCTGGCGACAGCGCCACAGCCGGGCTGGCACTGAGCCACGGGAGGGGGGGGGGGGGGGGTGGGGGGGTCACGTGGGAGTGGCGCGCGGGGAGACGCAGGCGCGAACCTGCGCAGGCGCTGGGGCCACCCCTGGGACCCCTGGGGCCGGGGAGTGTTCCATCCGCCAGCCACCGTGCGTCGGGCGCGAGAGGAGGCGGGCTGCAGGGGAGCGCGAGCGGTAAGTGCGGCGCGCAGGGCTCTGCGGGGCACGTGACGTCCGCGAAGGCAGGTGAGGAAACTGAGGCAGGGAGGGGCGAATGATGCAGGTCGAGGCGCGCGCGGGTTGGCCGGATGCGGGGCTGGTTAGGTCAGCCCCACGGTCAGCTTCGGAGCCCGCGGGAAGCTGCTTCAGAGCCGGCAGGGCGCGGCCACACCTGCTGGTCTCGAGGCGGCCCCCACCTCCCTCGGAGGACGACGCCCCCCCCCGCCCCTGAGCCCCGCGCTCCGCGGAAAAACCCAGCGTTTGCGGTCAGAAAACCCGGGGCCGGGACCCTGCGCTGATCTGACCGGCCGAGAAACCCCCCTCTTCCCCGCCCCCAGGCTTTGAGAGAGGCTAATGGCACCGGCTTGCCTGGATTGTTGGGACAAAGAACTGAGAAAGGGGCTTTGTCCTGGCGCGTCTGTTCTGCGGGGCCGAGCCCGGGATGGGCCTGCGGGGTTGCCTGTGGGTGGCGGGCCGACCAGCTGGCGATGGGCGATGTGCGGGTGGAGGCCAAGAGCCTGGTCGTCTTGGGCTCTGTGCCTGCTTAGGGTCCTGGGTTTTATGGCGCCGCGATTTCTCGCGTTTTTCATCATCTCAGAGGCACCTGTTTTGCCTACCTTACCCAAAGGTTACAACCCCTGGCAACTTTTTTTGAAAAGAGCTCAGCCGTACGTTTTAAACCACTGTGCTGAAGTCTGGGAGTGAAAAGACAAGGCACTGATGATCGGACAGTTTCTCCTCGAGGTTGTTGCAGGGATCGGAGCTGAAGCATTTGGAGAAGATGTTTAAGACCCAGCCTGGCCAGGGCCGTGGGGAGGCAGCACCCCCGGGGGGGCCAGAAGCTGGCTTGGGGTCCAGTCCCAGCTGACTCTGGGCCTCTTTTCCTTACCAACACGAGGCTCTTTCCACAACCCAATTCTCTAACCCTGTGTAGTTTTTGTTTTTGTCTTTGTTTTAATGCATTTTCCTTTGAACTTGTCAGGTGGTTAAAAGCAGAAAATAATTACTTGGGATTTATTTAGCAAAGCATTGTCCGGGAGCCAGCTTGTATAGGCTCCGATGCTTCTGCTCCAGCCCAGTCCTGGAGATCAGAAACCCTGTCTCCTTGGAACATACCCGGTCATCAGAAACCCTCCGTCTCATGTACAAACCACATTTTAGGGGCAATCATTGACTAATCTAGAAATGAGTAAGAATTACACCTCACATTATGTCACTCTTTGTAAGGTAGCTTACAAAGCACCACGTATACATTTAATCCTTTGATTCTTACAACTCTGTGGAAGATTACATTTTGTAATTTGGGAATCATTCTTGTTTTACTGATACAAAAACAGTGCTTTGTCCAGGTTCTAACAGCTTGTAGGAATTTGAATTAGGTTTGAGCTATTCTTGGTGTGGCCATTACTGTATTGCTGTTCTTTATAAGGGCATGCCATTCATTTGACATCTTATGTGTTGTTCCTGAGGGGGTATGAAGACATTTATTTTGTCTTATCTGCTTCTGTCACTTAAATGGTGCTTGGAAAGTTTGGTAAGGACTGGAATTCTGAGGCTCAAAGCCCCAGCCTCTATTAGTATCCCAGAAATAAGGCAGCTCTCCTGCCAGCTGGGTACTTGCCTTTTTGTGAAATGTTGAGCAGAGACACTCCAAGCCACCTTCTGCTGAGGCGTGTGTGGCAAGAACTGTCTGGAGACACTGTGCGGTAGCCAGCCCACCCCTGAGCTCAGTGGCCTCTGACACAGGGAGATTACAACTGGGCAGGGCTGTTTGCCTTCTCTGGTGCTGGCAGGCTGCAGACGGGCAGCATGGAGTATGCATTGTGGGGTGGCAGTTAGACCACAGGGGCCTGAGAAAAGCCAGGGTTCCCTCCAGATCCAGAACTTCCGCCCAAGAGGCAGGCCTGCAGTGACACAGCTGAAGAAGTTGTTCAGTGTTTTGTGTCTTTTCTGCTTCAAATCTCCTGCCCTCATAGGAGAATGAGTGAATCTGAGTCCTGCAAAGAAGAGAAAGATGCTGCTGCCTTACAGTTTGTTCCTCGTTGCTCGTATAGTCTTCCCAACAACCCTTCAAAGTGCCCTGGGTTTTTTTTGTTTTTGTTTTTGCGGTACGCGGGCCTCTCACTGTTGTGGCCTCTCCCGTTGCGGACCACAGGCTCCAGACGCGCAGGCTCAGCGGCCATGGCTCACGGGCCCAGCCGCTCCGCGGCATGTGGGATCTTCCCGGACCGGGGCACGAACCCGCGTCCCCTGCATCGTCAGGCGGGCCCTCAATCACTGCGCCGCCAGGGAAGCCCAAAGTGCCCTGTTTTTAAGAAGACACTGAGGTTCAGAGGGACGACGTGACCTCTCATAATCGAAGAGTGAGAACCCAGGATTTTTGTCCTGAATCCCAGTTTCTTTTGTGGTATCTCCCTTGCCTTCCACCCACACTCATGTCACAGAGCCCAGACAGGAGGCTGTGCAAGCAAGGGGCAGAGCAGCCAGGCATTTTGCGTGCGGCTCTGTAGCCGCAGGGTAGCTGATCAAAGACCTCTTCCAGCCCCCATATTCCTCACACTGGCAGTGACTCAGTGTTTCCCAGTCCTCTTGTTCTACATTCAGCATCTGATCAGAACTTTCTGAATCTGGCATTTAAGAGCTAAGCAGTCACGCCAAGTAGGAAGTCAGAGACCGAGGCAAGTAGGTGAGAGCTCCTTGCAACTGGCTAGTTCCATGGGGCTTGACAACAAGGGTGGGTGGGAGTGTATGTCCTACTGCTCGTGGGGCCCTGGGTGCCCGTGTCACCACATTTTCAAGGCTGTCTATCCAGAATTGACAGGACCTTGTTACTGTGGGGAAGAGAGGTATGGAGTGGCTTCTCAGCTGAGAATGGGCAACGTGACCCTTAAAACATTTGGCTTTGAATTATAAATGGCTCACAAAGTACTGGGCTTGGGAAAGATTAGTGCTCTCTCTAGCCACCCGATTTCTCAGGCTCTGTCCAGGAGCAGTTTTGCTTTCAGCCTTCTTCAGGCCAGTGAGCAGACTTGAAGACCTGCAGGCCCTCTTCCTGGGCTCTGATCCCACACTGTTTCGGCCTATGCAGGAGTGTCCAATGCAGGATAGATAGTTATGGACTGGGAGTTGAGAGACCTGAGTCCCGGCACAGCCACTAACCAGTCCTCCCCGCAAGTGACCTGGGACTAGCTGGTCCCATCTCTGGGCCTTAGTTTTTTCTTTTGCTCAGTGAAGGAGGGGCTGAACTAGAGCTCTGAAGGAACAGAGGAGAGCAAAGAAAAGAAGATGAAGCATCCTTTCCAGCCTCGTTCACTGAGGGCTTGAGACAAGAAAGCCCATGTACACTCCTAGTTCCTTTTGTCTCCCTCAGGACCCCTTTCTTCCTTCTGCCCTGTGTCTGCCTCAAGCCAGCTCATTCTGAGGAGGGAGGATTCCCTGGGTCGGGCTTGGCTGGGCAGGTGTACCCTTAATGTTTGGAATATGATGCTGTCTCTACTTGTTTCAGGCATGAATTAACCCACCCAGGGCTGATACTTTGTCTTAGTAAGACTTTATCAGTTCCTGCCCAGACGCAGCTCCTTGAACAGGTAGAATGAGGCCTGGGGAAGCAGAGGGTGAGACTGTACACACCCAGCAGAAGAGCAGTAGTGGCAGGTGTCCCCGTGGCTTTCTGGATGTCAGAACCCTGGAGTTGCAATCATGCAGTACTTCAGAGTCTTTGGATGTCAGAACTGAGATGAACTTGTAGATTTTCTAGTTCTCTCCTCTGTACAGATGAGGAGACCCAGGCCCAGTGTCTTCATAGCTTGTGTCAGATCACCCTGCCGATGAGCAGTGGAGGTAGGACCCAACCTAAGGTCACCTAAGCCCCAGGCTTGAGTGTTTCTTTAAGGTCAAACCAGCTGCAAATTAGTTCCAGCTCTGCCTCACTGCGGAGTTTAAGGAGTAAAATTCAGATCATTTCATTCAGAGATTGAATGCCTACTTGTTGCCAAGATTTGTGTTAAATGCTGAATTTGCAGGAATGAATAAGACAACAGCCCCTGCCCTCAGATTGCTCCACCATACTGTGTGGACAGACATGTAAATAACTAAATGCACTAAGTCCATCTGCTTGTGCATTGTGCGAAGGTATGTGTGTGTTTGCACATACGTGCCTGCTATCTGACTAGAGGTGAGGGAGCAGTCAGTTTTCGGGGCTTTCAGGAAAGGCTCCGGAGAGAAAGTGTTACATGTGCTTGGGCCTTTCCCTAGTTGGCGTGGGCGGGGAGGGCATTCTGGGTAACGGAAACAACACGAGCAACAGTGCAAAGGCCTAACAAAACATGTTACAGTCCTTACACGTTGAGTGATCTGATGAGGGTGCTGAAGTGGCCAGGGATGAGGCCGGAATGGTGGCCTGAAGCTGAGCTGTCAAGGGCCCTGGCGGCGTGCTGAGAGGTTTGTAGCTAGTGAGGGTCTGAAAGCAAGGGAAGCACGTGATCAGGCCAGGGAGTGTGACAGTCGCTCTGGCTACAGCATGGAGAATAGGCTGAAGAGGACCTGGCTGGAGCCAGCCAAGCTCAGTTCCGTAGTTACTGAGATAGGCCAGGTACAGAGTAATAGGGGCTTTGCTGTGGACAGCAGCAGTGAGGCTGAGAAGAGGATGGGTAGCGAACCCATGTCATAGGATGGTCAGAACTTCCTGACTGACTTCATGTGGGCAATGAGGGAGAACAGAGAGTAAAATGCAACTTGCAGTCTCTGGCTTGAGCAGTTGGCTCCATGCTTGTGTCATTCACTGAGCTAGGGAAAAAGAACTCCGGAAGAGAAACTGACTCAGCTTTGGTCATGATGCAACAGAGAGAACCTATAGAACCCCCAAGTGGAAACTTTTGAGTCCGGAGCAGCACTTGGAACCCGGAAGTCACTACCAAGGTGGTGAGTGAAGTGCTGGCTGTAGGTGAGGTCACTGAGGCAGGGAGTGTGGATTGAGAGGAGTCTTGAAGTGGCAGAAAAAGAAGGGAAGGCAGAGGGAGGTAAAGAATAGACAGCAGGTAAGGGGCCCCAGTGGTGTGGGGTGGAGGGCAGGGCAAGGGAGCAGGCTGCACAAGTGTTACCAAGTCCAAACTCATACTGCTCGCTACACGACATGCCAGTAAATTGGGAGAGGAGGTGTTGGGGCAAGGAATAGAGACTTTATTTGGAAAGCCAGCAGACCGAGAAGATGATGGACTCATGTCCCAAAGAACCATCTTACCCGAGTTAGAATTCAGGCTGCTTTTATACTGAGAGGGGAGGCGGGTGGCTGGTGGTTGCATACTTCTTGGTGCAGGAACCCTTTGTCCTTGCAGCTGTCCATGTAGGTCTTGTCACAGTGTTGCTATAAACCTCCAACAAGACAATTGTTATTTTTAGTTCTGCTACTTTTTAAAGGTCAAAGCCTCAAGAATGGGCTATCATGTATATTTCAGGCTCTAGGAAACATCCTTTTACAAAGGTGCAGAGGCAGCATGACTAAGCACAGGCTGCAGAGCACAAGGGTTAGAGCTAAAGGAATAGATCCACTATGGTGTCAGGCTTGTTTGTCTGTTACACAAGCGGCCAGGGGGAAAGGGACATCTTCCTTTGATTTCAGTTAGTGTGACCCCTGGGCTGCATTAAGGGCCACATTAAGGGCTTCACTTCATTAGCCTGC
Organism: Aethalodelphis obliquidens; assembly: GCF_003676395.1. Classification (NCBI taxonomy): domain Eukaryota; kingdom Metazoa; phylum Chordata; class Mammalia; order Artiodactyla; family Delphinidae; genus Aethalodelphis; species Aethalodelphis obliquidens. The sequence goes on along the minus strand of NW_020837981.1, from coordinate 5,727,171 downwards.
CCGGGGAAGCAGAGAGGGAGTCTGTTGGCGCTTGATAAATGTTATAATCTGCGTGACTGCAAATGACTCAACATTTGCTCCGCGTTTTGAAGGGCTAGGGGATCTTGGCAGCTGTCCATATTGATGTTTTCTGGAGATTGTCCGCAGCAGAAGGAGCCCCAGGGTTTCTGGGTGGCCCGGTCCTGCCAATGGAGTGAGCTTAGGACCATAGGCGGGACTCCAGAGCCCCACCTCCAGCCCTCCCCTGCTGCCAGCTCCCCGTGGGTCAGCAGAAGCCAGGGTGTGCGCACTGCAGATGGTGAGTGCCTGGTGCCCGAGGCTGGGGATGAGGGACCATGTGTGGGGGAGGGGAGGTGGCTTGTGACGCTCTGGGCAGCGGGGAGGAAACACTCTGGAAATTGAAATGGGGGTGGGGTGGGGTAGAGTTGTGATGAGGAACCGAGAATGTGCAGGCTCCAAAGTGAGCTGTTTTTGATAGAATCCCACGATGTCGCTGGGTGCTTTAGAAGCTTTGCCATTCACCCCATCCAACCCCCTCATTTTGGAGTTAAGGAAAATGAGGCTGAGGGAGGGATCAAGCCATCTGGGCCCAGGGAGCCCAGCTGGGTCTCCTGCCCTGAGACGCTTATCCCAGACCAGCGCTGCCACTCTGAGCTGCCCCAGCTGTTGCTTGTTTGTGGTCTTATCACGCTTCACGTTCTTCTGTGGGAGAGACCTGATCAGATAAGTGCCACAGTGGGGAACCGAATACTATGGCTGTGTCAGGTGGCGCCTGGCTCTTCTGTAAACAGCCTTGCTATTATCTTTCAGAGAAACTGACCCTTTCCTTAACAGAAGGGGATAGAGGGGAGGAAAGAGAAGGGACATCTGTCACACGGTACATTTCCTTTAGAGTAAACATGGTTTGACTGTATGTGATGATTGAAAAAAAATAGGTCGATCATTTAAAATTCTCTTTTAAGACAAAAGGGGTCATGTCTCTTGACCTCCAGAAACCCACCAGTGCATGTGTGGGGAGGCCTGTGGAGTAGAAAGACTACAGGCTTTGGGGTCCTAGTGATCTGGGTCCAGGACGCAGCACTGTCCTGCTGGCTCTGTGACACTGGAAAAGGTACTGAACTTCTCTGAACTTCAGTGTTGTCAGCTGCATAACAGGATACTATCTGCCTCATACAACTGTGTGAAATTAAAGCACGCATTTCGAGTGGCGCTGAGTAAGTGCTCGTTTACCGGCCTCCCTATCTCTCCAGTTAGTAGCCTTAGAGGCCCATGTGAAAATGCGTTGTTCCGCGTAGATATGAAGCTTCCTGCTACCTCCAGTCCTTTTTTGTGGGTGGGAATAGCTGTGATGCAGGATGCAGAGCCAGCGAGTTGCATGGCACGTGCTCCAAAGACATGCTGGGATGGGAACTGCTTTGCAGCTCAGGGGGCCTTGCCTGAGAGGCCAGATCTATACACTCTGTAGGTGTTTCTGGAAGTCAGTTTTCACTGCTTCCCCTGGCAGAAGAGGCAGCTGCTAGAGGCCCGCTGGGAGTATATGTTCACGGAGAGGCCAGCCTCTCACCTCTGGTGCTGACAGTGTTTTCACATCTCAGTGCTGCGGGGCCAAGCTCCCCAAAGGGGTGACTCTGTGCTTATGCTTTCCGGATCACAGCTGGAGGCGGGGGCTGGGGTGCTAAGCAATGCTCCTGGGGCTTTTGAAGCCCATATCTTGTGAACTTGAGGTAGGGTGTCGGGCGCCTTTGGGACGTTCACCCCCGCCAGTCCGCTGTTTCCCAGGCTTACTGAGCCCAAGCCTGGCCTAGCTGCTCCATCCTGCTCTCTGAATCCTATGCCTGCTTCAAAGCCATTTCCTTCTGGGTTCTTCTGTGGCTGCCCAGACCGGATGTAACTGGTTCTCACCGCTGCACTGCCTTAGCCCCGTGTTCATACCTTTCCACTTGAATTTCTGTTATCTGTGTACTAGGCCTCTATCTCCTTGAGGACTGTTTATCATTTAGTTTTATGTCATTCCAAACTGCCATTTATTCAACAGGTTAGTGCTGAATAAATGTTTGGAAATAAATGTTGAGTCTGTTTGAGTCTGATTCCCTTGTGCTCGCGAGCAAACGGGCTCGATGGTTGTTGATGGGCAGTGGGGAGCCGGAGCCTGTTTGCCTCCAGAAACAGCCAGTGGTGTGTTAGAAGGGTGTGGAGCTGACTGGAAAGGTCCCTGGACTTCCTGCAACGCTCTGATGTGTCCCAGGAATTGAAGTGAGTCCTTTTGGAGGGTAGGTGTAAGCTGGCCTTTGCGAATTGATGCAGAAATGTTAGCAAATCTGTGATCAGAGACCGTGCCATGTGGGCCTTAATCACATACACATGTCAGCAGTCCAGGGAGGTTTTGGAAGTGCGTCAAGGTACAGAAATTGTTCCAGGCTCTGGGGAATCTCCTGTTTACAGCAGGCAGGTGAGAGCTGTGGTTTTCCTCCTGATTGTTCTGTGAACTATAATGCAGTATAATGTGTAACTTTGACACATAAAAGAACTGGAAGCTGGCCTGTGGACTGTTCTCTCCTGCTTTGCCCGAGTGCTTCGGTCCTCCGTAAGTCATCCTTTTCATCACTCAATCCTACTGAGTTCATTTTAGCACACATTGATGGAGAGCCCACTGTGGACCACAAACAGGCCCTGTGCTGGGCACGGGGGAATTCAGAGATAAACTGAGGAAGAGTCAAAAGAGAGAAAACTTGCAGACAGGTCCACGTCAGAAGGATCGTTGTGATTTGGACACAGGTGGGGGTGAATAATCCCCTCTTGGGGGACGGGGGTAGGCAGAGCATCCAAGGAGACCCCTGGAAGAGGCGTCTGAGTCATGCAGAATAGAGCGAATGAAGGAGGACACTCCGGGCAGAGGCGTGGAGTTGTGCCCTGGTTTTTGACTCTCGTTGTCTCCGCGGCTGCCCTCACACAATGAGCTGAGGAAACAGAAGCTGGCCCTTGAGGAAGGCCCAGCTCTCCAAGGCCAGCCTGCGCTCATGGCTGTACTTTGTTCTGTGGCTTATGGCCAACCAACCACAAAACCTGAATTCTTTGTTCCAAGACAATGCTTCTGAAACTTTTATGTGCGTGTGAATTGCCTGCCGTGTCTGATGAACGCAGGTTATGACTTTTTAGTTCTGAGGTAAGGCTGGAAATTCTGCAGTTCTCCACGATGCCAGTGCTGTCAGCGTACGAGAGCACGTTTTGAGGTTATAAGAAACTCTTCTCTCCCAGCTCACCTCCTCCCCCAACACACACAGTCCCCTTCTTTTTCCTCTCCCCTAGTGTACAGATGCCAAATTCCTCTTTCTTAAAGGCTATTTTCATTTGGTCATTCCCAGTACACACTCCACATCCCCTGTCTGAAAGTTCCCTTTTATTTCTGAACTCAAGTCTGAACTTCCCGGGCTGGCCTAAACACTAGTCTGGCCTACCCTTTTCTTCCCAAAGTTATCACCACCAAGTTACTCCCAACCCTACCTCATGGCAGTGATCCCTCACAGCCCCCTCCCTTGGCAGTGACATGCGGATTTCTGGGCCTTTGCTTAATCCTTTGGAGAGGTCCTCTCCTGAGTCAAGTCCTGCAGGGGAGAATTAAGCCTTTGGTTAGGTGGGATGAGGTCAGGTGGGCCACACACACACACATACACGTAGACACACACCTCAGGTCGGTACCCAGTGATCCGAGCACATAGAGTCGTGCAGGTACTTGGGGAGGAAGGCTCCGGCGTAAGTCAGATCCTAGGATGGCGAGAGGGCCAGATGGAAAGATAGGTATTGTAAGTGGTTGTCAAGAAACAAAGCCTGGGTGGGGTACTTGCTGCGGTTACAGGGGTGGGCTGCTTCCAGGAGCTCCCACTCAGAAGCACAAGGCTTCCCAACTAGAGGAAGCCTTGGCGAGGCCCCCAAGCATGAGCTGGGGAGGAGGCCGGATGCTATAGGACCTGCCTGGACCTCCGTTTCAACTACAGAGCCCCCTGCCCAGTGCAGACTGTCTGTTGCCCAGTCCTCTGAAGCAGACACCCCAGCACCGTGCTCTTTCTTACATGTTGCCTTCTCTCTCAGTCTCTCTACCTGTTCACTGGACGGGCATCTGTATAATTCTGTTCACAGGGAAAAATGTCAGACTAATAGTGGCCATCTCTATTAAACTGTATAATTTAATAGGTGGTAGATGTTGAGAGGATATTTGCTTTCTTGTCAGCTGTGGTTTTATGTATTGCTTTTTTGGTGTTTTGTTTTGTTTTCACCGTGAGCCTGTTTTATTTGTATAATGAGTAGAAAATAAAGGTATTCTTAGTTGGAGAAATGTACTGGGATTGCCTGCCTACTTCGAGTGAGGCCCTGCTGGGCACTGTCTGGGGGCTGGATGAATAGGACCTGGGCTCTGTGTCTAAGGGATTCACAGCGAGGAGGAAGGTAGGGTTACAACAGGGTGGTTGGTCTCTAAGTGATCTAATCACACAGAGAGGCTGCTGCCTCCCCAGGGAGGTGGGAGCTGCCACTCCTGGACTGTGAAGGAAGAGAGCAGACATTGATGAGGAGGGCAGTGACACAGCCTGGAGGAGCGCCATCAAGCTGGGAGGACACAGCCTTGAGCAAGGGAGAGGGAGCACCAAGAGAGGCTGTCGCCTCTGTCGTGGCTGCTGACCCACTAGTGAGCTCCCTGGGGCAGGAACCTCCACATGTCTGTTGTATTCCCAGGCTCCTGTAGCGGCAGGTGGGCAGGGGCTCAGTTAGCAGCCCTTGTCCAGTCCCATCTCTGACACTGCTGCTTCTCCTCCCTTTGCCTCTGGCCCCCTGGTTGGCTGCCCAGCCAGAGCCTTGCTGTCCGGGAGATCAGATTCCGGCTGTCCTGTGGGAGCAGTAACGTCGTCTTCCTTTCTCTCAATCCCCAGAAATGTCTTTCCTCCAGGATCCAAGTTTCTTCACCATGGGAATGTGGTCCATTGGTGCGGGGGCCCTAGGGGCTGCTGCCTTGGCACTGTTCCTGGCCAACACAGACGTATTTCTGCCCAAGCCCCAGAAAGCCACGCTGGAGTATCTGGAGGATATAGACCTGAAAACACTGGAGAAGGGTAAGCAGTGACTCCACTGGTGTCAGTACTTTTCCAAGATGCTGGGATGCAGGCTTACTTAGTTTTTTTCTCTCTGAAGTAGTTCTTTTTTTTTTTTTTTTTTTAATTGAAAAGGCAATATAACATTAGGAAAAATTTAGTGACACTTTAAGAATTACTGATAATTCCATTACCCTAACACGATAATCTCTTTTGTTTTCACACACATTTCTCCAGGTGCGCACGTGACAATATGTAGTTATGATCTTGGTGTACTTGTATGGTGATCTTTTACATTTTAGCTTTTTCTTTTTTTTTTAAGAGATAAAATCTATTTCTTCTTTTTTTTTAAACATCTTTATTGGAGTATAGCTGCTTTACAATGGTGTGTTAGTTGCTGCTGTATAACAAAGTGAATCAGCTATACGTACACATATATCCCCATATCCCCTCCCTCTTGCGTCTCCCTCCCTCCCGCCCTCCCTATCCCACCCCTCCAGGCTGTCACAAAGCCCCGAGCCAATATCCCTGTGCCATGTGGCTGCTTCCCACTAGCTATCTACCTTACATTTGGTAGTGTATATATGTCCAGGCCACTCTCTCACTTAGTCCCAGCTTACCCTTCCCCGTCCCCGTGTCCTCAGCCATTCTCTACATCTGCATCTTTGTTCCTGTCCTGCCGCTAGGTTTTTCAGAACCATTTTTTTTAGATTCCCTATATATGTGTTAGCATGTGGTATTTTTCTCTTTCTGACTTGCTTCACTCTGTGTGACAGGCTCTAGGCCCATCCACCTCACTACAAATAACTCAGTTTCGTTTCTTTTTATGGCTGAGTATTAGTTTTTTCTTATCAAAAGCATTTTTCATTTTCTCATGTTGTCTCTCTAAATATAATGATAATCGTTCCATAATATTTAGTAAAATTGTACCACTGTTTACTCAACCAAACCTTCCAGAGTGTGTTCTGAGGAATTCCAGGCTCCTGGATCTTCAAAGACAGGAGCTCCTGAGTCCAATAAATTTGAGAAACACTATGTCCAATTGCATGTCCCTGGTTCTCAGCACAGGGGTTTGCTTACTGAAATGAGGTGCCTGGATCGTTACTGGTACAGGCATGGGCAGCCTCGCCTGTGGTGCAGCTACAGCACCCGGGGAAGCACAGGGCCACACCTTTAGAATGGACCTGCCTGTCTGCCTCTTCCTGGGGAGCCAGCTGGTGTCCCTGCCGGACGGCTGAGAGCCGCATGTGGTGACTCTGCTGCCTCTCTGTGCTCTCGGCGTTGGATCTGAAGCCCAGGGGATTTTGGTCATGCCGATAGTGTGGGTGCAGTGGGCATGAGAGTTTGGTGCAACTTGGGACTCACTGACTGGGAGGTCTCCAGGTTGGCCCCTCAAAGGGAGGCCATCGCGTCTGTTCAGTAAGTGAGGAAGCTTGTCAAGGGAAGGCAGGAACTGTGACTGCAGATTTATGATGTAGGTCACCTCAGTAAGGGACTAAGAAGCCCTGCAGAGAGAGTCCTATTTAGCTATGTTCGACCCAGCGTTTCCCAGTGTCATTTGATTTCGATCCCCTCCCACCTTCTTTTTTTCCTATGTAACATCCCACAGGGACATGGATTCCTCTGAGAAATGCTAAAATAATAAGGGATAGTACTTATTGAGCCCTCACTGACTCTGTATTGCCTGGAGAGCACTTTTATATCCATCTTTTAATACTCCCTGTGGCCCAAAGTGGAGCTGCTAGGCATCTACATTTACAAATGGGGAAATGGAGGTTCAGGGCGGAGATACAGCCCGCCCCGGGTCACACCTAGATGCGGACTCAGCGTGACTGGAGCCGGGCTTGAGCTACACTACTCTGCTACCCAAAGAATTTCCTTGTTGGACATCTTCTACCCTCTCCTGTGGATAATGGTGCGGTTAACATATTTAGGTTAAATTGTCTTTTGTTTTTAATTTCTTTTGACCTAATTTCTTTGAATACTTTTTTAAGAATTGGGGTTTTCTTGGCCAAAGTGCAAGATCTCGTTCAAGTTTTGGCCACGTATCTGCCCGAAAGGATTGTTACAAGTTACATTGAGACAGCAAAGGAATATGCTATTTTTCCAGAAATGTTCCAGTTTGGGATGTTCAAGTTCACAACTAGATTTTTATGGGGGAGGGGCCTTCTGGTTATACAGTAGGACCCTTACACTGGATTCATTTTCCTTGGAAAGATGAATATTTCCTATCCGTGTTTCCTGTTTGCTTTTTCCCACATGTGAAGTAGTTTTGCAGGTCCTCTGTTTGGCCTGGTGCTGTTTATGAGGTGCTTAGAGGTTGGGGCCAGGCTGAGAGGAAATGATACTGAATTCCCTTTTCTTCTCCTCAGAACCAGTGACTTTTAAAGCAAAGGCGCTCTGGGAAAATAATGGAGCTGTGATTATGGCTGTGCGGAGGCCAGGCTGTTTCCTCTGTCGAGAGGTGAGTGCATTTGAGGATCTGTTCAGAGGAAGGGATCCTAGCAAGGGGGGACCGGGGCATTTCCAGCCAGGACCAACAGTGGCCCATTATGTTATTTACTCTAGGTTTGTTTTGTTTTGTTTTTTGCCTAATTCTCTGCTTCTGTTCATTTAACAGCTCACCATATCCTAGGGTTAGCAACATATTTGACTTTTCTTTGGCATTCCAAGGCCTTTCACTCTCGTAGTATCTGTGTCCTGGACCAGGTCCAATTGCATGTCCCTGGTTCTCAGCACAGGGGTTTGCTTACTGAAATGAGGTGCCTGGATTGTTACTGGTACAGGCGTGGGCAGCCTCGCCTGTGGTGCAGCTACAGCACCCGGGGAAGCACAGGGCCACATCTTTAGAATGGACCTGCCTGTCTGCCTCTTCCTGGGGAGCCCGCTGGTGTCCCTGCCGGACGGCTGAGAGCCGCACGTGGTGACTCTGCTGCCTCTCTGTGCTCTCGGCGTTGGATCTGAAGCCCAGGGGATTTTGGTCATGCCGATAGTGTGGGTGCAGTGGGCATGAGAGTTTGGTGCAATTTGGGGCTCACTGACTGGGAGGTCTCCAGGTTGGCCCCTCAAAGGGAGGCCATCGCGTCTGTTCAGTAAGTGAGGAAGCTTGTCAAGGGAAGGCAGGGTCCAGCCTTGTCACTTTACACAAAGTAAACTGAGGATAAGAGTGGTTTGTTGACCTATCCATGGTCATACAGTCAGTGACAGAAGACCCAGGTCCCGAGGTTCACGGCTTTGCCTGGGGGAGAACTGGGAACGACAGTACTCCAGCTCTTGAGAAAACTTTGCTTTTCAGGTCATGGTCTTGGTCCTGTCCGAGTTGCCATCCTCCTTCCCCTGGTTGTCCTGTCTTATCCTGAGGCATTTCCTTTCAGCCTTGCAGAGCGCTCCCCTGCTTGTGTGGTTGGGCTGGCTGAGAATCTGCCTACATTGCATGGTGCACTATCGTACTATACATTCAGGGCACTTTCCGTCGGTACCTCATTGGTTCCCCACTGCATCCCTGGAAAATACAGCTTGTTGTTGTTATTGTCATTTTACAGAGGAGGAAATTGAGGTACAGAGGTAGTGACAATGTCATACTGCTGTAGGGGGTGTATTAATTTCCTATTGCTGCTGTAGCACGTGATCACATACTCAGTGGCTTTAAATAACACTGATTCATTTTCTTACAGTTCTAAAGGTCAGCATTCTGAAATGGGTCTCACTGAGCTAAAATAAAGGTATCAGCAGGGCTGTAATTCTTCTGGAGGCTCTAGGGGATAAATAATTTCTGTGTCTTTTCCAGCCTCTAGAGGCCATCTGCATTCCTTGGCTCGTGCCCCCTTCCTCCATTTTTAAAGCCAGCAATAGCTGGCCAAGTCTTTCTTACGTTGTGTCACTATGACACTGACCGTTCTGCTTTCCTCTCCCACATTTAAGGACCTTAGTGATTCCACATTGGGACCACCCAGATAAAACAGGATAATCTCCTTTAAGATCACCTGATTAGCAATCTAAATTTCATCTGCTGCCTTAATTCCCCCTTCCCATGTAACAAAACATATTCACGGGTTCTTGGGATTAGGATGTGGACATCCATCCTTAGGAGGTATTCTGCCTACCACAGGGGGTGACATTTAAACTCAGGGCTTTTGAGTCCAATCTCTGATGCCTCCAAATACCAACATGGAAGCCTTTTGTGACCTGATTTCTCAAGGACAGCTAAACCCCAAGGTTCCGGGAGCACCTGCTCTAATTACAACCTGTTTTTCTGGGCTCTGGTCCGTACCCTGCTAGAGCATTTTATGGAAACTTATGTTTCTAAAAGGATGGTTGGATGGCAGGCAAAGTTACTTTGAGGGGGGAGGCATGTGACTCAGTTTCCACTTCACACTTTTTCTGAGTAAAGCCCAGGGAAAGTGAGTAAAACCTTTCCTCTCACACACAGGTGCTCTTTGACCACATCAGACCTGTAGTCCTCTCTGCTCTTGGGCAGAGTCTGCCACTCACTGAACCTCTTGACAAATGCATTGTAATGAATTCTGCTTCATTAGCTATCCTTTTGTTGTTGTTCTAGAAAATACATGAAAAATTAAATGCAGTTGCCACCGTATAGCAATGTATTGGAGGCAAGTAGGCTGCTTCTGATAGGATTTCCTGCTGTTTCTTTCATTCTGACACCAAATGTGAAAAAGTAGTTTGTTCTTAACATCGAAGCTCTACCCTGATGTATGAGTTTCATCTTTTCATCTAGCCCGCAGTTCCTGAGAATCAGGGATGTCCATACTTCCCAGCTCAGCTGCAGTCTCCCCATTGTCCACCTTCACCTGGAATCTTTCCTCCTGGTACCCAGTACCTTCTGCATATCCAGCCATGTGCTAGGCACTGAGGGATACAAGAAATGGAAGGCAGTTTCTGACTCTGAGACACATTTGGGAACTTAAGGGACAAAGCTCAACTTAGTGGAACCCAGTGGACTCAGTACAGAAAAAGTCGCCAAGCAGGAAAGATTAGATATACACAGAGAATCAGGCCTTTACTCCAGGCTGCGCTAGCCAGGGAGAACTTTTTAGAACAGGGATCCTTTTCTGGAGGGTAGGATTTGAGCTGGAGAAAGAAGGAAGGTTATTGCAATGAGAGGGGGCCAGCTGAGCAGAGGTGTGGAGGCAGCTGTTCACATGGCCTGCATGGAGATCGACTGCTAGGCCCTTGTGCTAGTTTGCTCTAGTGCAGTGGAGGGGCTGGGAGATTAGGAGAGAAGCACTGTGGCTAGGAGTGGAGGACTGAGTTTGGGTGCAAGCTCTTAGTTATCGGATGTTCCCCAGGCCATGGTTAGGACACCCAGAACAGGAGACTAGCCTCTCCTTCCCTCCATGGATAGGACAGGAACCTGGGCTGAGGAGGGGACCTGACACTCTATCCTGAGGCCTCGTGCCCAGCTGGGACAGTCTTTTGCTGGTCTACACAGGCCTTAATTGTTCTTGGCATTTTGTTGCCTTTGTTCTTCTGCATTCGGTGCCAGCCACGCTCTGGGCCTGTAGGAAAGAGGGTGTTGGTTGGCTGCAGAGCCCCGAGAGTTCATGCCCCTGACCTTTCCTGTCTTCCGCAGGAGGCTGCAGACCTGTCCTCCCTGAAGCCCAAGTTGGACGAGCTGGGCATCCCCCTCTACGCAGTGGTAAAGGAGCACGTCAAGACTGAAGTGAAGGACTTCCAGCCTTATTTCAAAGGAGAAATCTTCCTGGATGAAAAGGTACGTGTGCTGTGAGCCTGTCGGACACAGACCGTTGGGGATTGCGCTGGTGTGTGGAGAGTTCGGTGGCCAAAAGCATGTCTGGACAGGAGTTGGAGTCGGCCTCCCTTTCAGCTGCCCCTAGCCCTCTGAGCAGAGCATGAGTGAAAAAACTTAAGAGCTGTCCTTCATTTATTACTTGAGCCCTTCCTGACTTGTGACCCGGGAATGGGAGCCTTGGAACTAGCTGAAAGCTCCACCGGTTTCCCTGCGCTGCAGGGGTTTGCCCAGCACAAGCCCCCGTCCCTTAATTCATTGCAGCCATAGTTCTTTCCCCTCTACTAACCTCTGCAGAATGGAGGACTGTTATCACTCTGTCAGGCCCAAGAACCCTGTACGTCCATAGCAAGAGATTAGAGTTAGGGTGGCAGGCCACAGGGTTCTCTTTAGCTCGGGCAGTTGAGAGCGCTCCTGGGTGGCAGCTGTGTGTCGGGTGGTGGAGGACAGGAACCAGCAGCCTTTGGGTCTTTGTCTGAAAACAGATGCCCTGCTGGGAACTTTCCTCCCTGGGGAAGGCAGGCATATGGGCTACTCATATGGGGTCTGTCTTCCTCGCTCCTACAGAAGAAGTTCTATGGTCCGGAAAGGCGGAAGATGATGTTCATGGGATTTGTCCGTCTGGGTGTCTGGTACAACTTCTTCCGGGCCCGGAGTGGAGGCTTTTCTGGAAACCTGGAAGGCGAGGGCTTCATCCTTGGGGGAGTTTTTGTGGTGGGACCAGGAAAGCAGGTAAATTGCTAGCGTGTTCACTCGTGGGTCTGTGAGCATAAGACCCTGACGTGTCGGGTGGGAGGGTGGCTTTCCCTGCTCGGAGTCTCCCAGCCTTCCTTCCAGAAAGCCAGGGAGCATGAGGAAGGGGAAGGGAGGGAAATGATGGTTTATTGCACGCCTGCTCTCACGGCACCTCACACACGACCCCCTCCCTCGTCACGGTAACATGGCGACACAGTCTGAGTCTTGCAGGTAAATAACTTGTGAGGGGGCAAGCGACTGCACCGAGGAGGACGGCTCCTCAGTGGCACTTCAGGAGCCTGGACCCGGGTTTCCTGATGTCAAGTTCTCTTTTCTACACTAGAACAAAAGCAGAGTCTTTATGAAGAATTTACTCCCTGGCAGTGTTCCCTGTCATCGAGGATGGACAGTAGAGAAAAGTGAAGAGGAGAGAAGGAATGGAAAGAGACCTCGTTGGGGGAGCAGCGGGGAGCTGTGCTGGGTGGTGCTTTCCCTGCGGGGGTCCTGGTGGCCTGGCTGTCTCGGGAGGGGCAGCAGACTTCTCTGCACACTCTATTTCAGGCCCTGGCTGTGGGGATCCAGAGGCAGCACGGGGGCTTAAGGGAAGGTGTGGAGAGATGAGGTCTCTGTGGGCTCAGGAGGCGGGTGGGTGGATGCTCCACGTCAGACTCACAGCAGTGCCAGCAGAGGCCGGGTGGGCACAGAAAAAGGACAGGGTACAGTGAGTGCAGGCTCAAGGCCTGGCAGGAAGACCCAGTGGTCTGATTTCTAGGCTCGTCTCACCAACTTCGGGCATGACATTAACATTTGAGCTTGTCTGTAAAAAGACAGGGTTGGAATTCCCTGGCGGTCCAGTGGTTAGGGCTCGGTGCTTCCACTGCAGGGGGCACGGGTTCGATCCCTGGTCAGGGAACTAAGATCCCAAAAGCCGCATGGTGCGGCCAAAAAGAAAAAAGAAGACAGGGTTGGTCTGCATGGTGGAACTCACCACTGACGTTGATAACTGCGTACTTTCCCCAGTTGGGGAGGAAAGCTAGTGGGACTAGAATGCCTTCAATTTTAAGCTGTATTTCGAATCTCTTCCTTTTAAACCTTGGTATCTGCAGTTGCTTGTCTGTGTGAGAATCTAGCATGAATTGGTGTCTGATATAACATAAACCTGTTTGCTAACTTTCTGGTAATGTATCGAAATGTCTTAGTGATAACGGCTGCCAGTGAGTGCCTGCCTTGTGCCAGGTGCTCATATACGTGATCTCCTGTCTTCTCTGCAACCAGTCTGGGATGGTTGGTATTTTTATTCCTATCTACATGTAAGGAAGTGGGCCTATGAAATAACTCAGCCAAAGATATGGGGCTAGTATGTGGTGCAAAGGGAATGAAACTCAGGAACTCCGATCTGTCCTGCTCCAGAGACCCTGCCCTTCCCTTGCCCATAGCCCCTCTTTGGAGGTGGTTCCCAAAGACCCCTTCCAGGTACCCTTGCACTTGGGCAGGCCACTTCCTCAGGATCTCTAAGCCTCTTCCCATTCTGGGCCCCTGGGATTCCTTCCCCTTCCTATCTCTGCCTTTCCTCAGCCCCCAGGGAAGGGCTTGGCTCACCTGCCAGCCTCCTCTTGCCTGGCAGTGACTCACCTGGTGCTCACGGGCTGCCCAAGCCTGGCTGGCTCGCTCCTGGGGTGTTGTTTGACTTTGCTGGTGCTCCCTGGAGCTCCTGTCTTCCTCCTTCCTGGTGGAAGGCTGACCAGGCTGGCCTGGCCTCAGGGCTTACCTCCGTGTTTCTTCAGAGCAGAGTTTTTGCAGTCCCACTGTGCCAGGTGCCACTCAGTAGGGATTTCCTTTGTCATAATAATCTTTAAAGCATACTTAACTTTAAAGAAGCAGTGTGTTTTCAACATAGGAAATTTGAAAACGGAGAAGGTGGGGAGAGCCATTCTATAAGCTCAGCTATCAGGGACAACCTCTTAGGACACAGCTGAGCTGCCAGGCCTTTTGTTTTTTTTTAAGAAAACGGTACCTTACTAAACTAGATGTTCTTTTTTCATTTAACAGCGTGTCATGGACATCTCCCCATTTCGTCATATGTTCTTCCTCAGTGTTTTTAACGCCTGCAAACCGCGCTAATGAGCGAGTGAATATACTTTCCTGATCTGCTTCTCTGTGGTCACCACAGTGTGGTGGCACTTTTCTTTTTAAAAGTCTTTATAAATAATGGTACAAAGAACATGTTTATAAATGTTTATTTTTTAAATTCAATTTGAGTTTAATTTGTCACCTATCAAAGAACCCTTTAACAAGGATTCCTTGATGCTGATCTCAAACTCATTTTATCTTTTTTACAACTTTAGGGTATTTTGGGGTGTAGTATGTCTTACTGCATTTTGCTTCATGGTATCAGAAGTGAGTGGCCTCCGGTTTCGTAGGAAAACTAAAGATAGCGTCTCCCTTTTCAGGTGTTCACTTAGTGCCTGTCAAGGTCTGACCTCTGAGCTCTACTTCCACAACTCCAGGCTTTTCTGTGCAAGCTCATTCTGTTCTTTCTGCCTGGAATGTTCTTTTACGTGCATCTCTACCTGTAGACGTGCTCTATCACCTGTGAAGCCTCCTGACTTCCGGCTCCCAAAGTGCTGCTTGTACAGTCCAAATATTGCGGAGCAGCCTCCCCTGATCTACCTTCCCCAAAAGACTGAACTCTTCAAGGGCAGAGCCGGGACCGATTCGGATCTCTGTTCCTTGCTGCCCAAGCAAGGGCCTTGATGGACAGCTGGCGCTCAGTGTCTGTCTCATGAATGAATGACTCAGAGTGAGGACTGATGTACCCTCTTGTTTCCTTTCAGGGCATTCTTCTGGAGCACCGAGAAAAAGAATTTGGAGACAAAGTAAACCTAGTTTCTGTTCTGGAAGCTGCTAAGAAGATCAAACCACAGACTTCAGCCTCAGAGAAGAAATGATTGTGTGAAACTGCCCAGCTCAGGGATAACTAGGGCTCTCACCCGTGTTCATGGGATGTGTTGTGTTTCCACTGCTGTCCCTAAGGAGTTAGAAACCCATTTATGCCATATTCTCAGTATAGACAATTAACATATTTTAATATTGTACTCTGTTTAGGCCTAATAAGGCAAAATAACCCCCAAACAAGACTGATAAAAATCTAATTAATAAGGCTTATTTCAGCTAAAACCTGGAAGATCTGAGGCTTAAAGTTGACTGCTACACCTCATTACAAACATATATGGTGTTTGAGTGCTGTTATTTGAAATGATTTTCATTTTCGTGTCTTTAAAAATCTAAGAAAAGTTGGTGATTGACTTGAAGATTAACGGTATAAGGTTCTGGCTTGTGTTTTCAGTGAATGATTCACGTTAGTGATTTTGCTGTCTTTCCTAGAGGAACGACTTGGCATTTAAAATTGGTAGCTGCTTTCCTGTTGATGGTTTTCTAGCCTAATCTGGTGACTGAGGAGGAAAAAGGACAGAGAAGATGAAATGTAACTTAGTTCACTGGTTTGTTATGATTTATTATATTATGTTAACGTAATACTCGTATAAAAGGACTATGTGCTTTGGATGGTTCGATAAAGGTAAACTATAAAGTGAAATCTATTTTTTCATCGTCTTCCATTCTAATCTTGGAGATTTGATTTTCTAGAAGAGATGATCAGTAAAATTAGGCTCTAATAAAATCAGGCATCAGAAATTGCCCATATGTACAAATGTTTCTGACAAAACTAACAATAAAAATATTTACCGTAATAACGGCTGAATTTATTAAATCAGTGGGGCCAAAGACACTGAACATGAAAAATCAGTATTCTGCATGTGTATGGGGTAGGGTCGGGGGAGGAGTTCCTCTAGTTCTAATGATCTAAGAGGTTTCCAAATGCCCAGAAAAGTTCATCCTGTCATTCATGGTAGTGATTTTACTGACTTTCCTAGAGGAATGACTTGGCATTTAAAACTGGTAGCTGCTTTCCTGTTGATGGTTTTCTAGCCTAATTTGGTGACTGAGGAGGAAAAAGGACAGAGAAGATGAAATGTAACTTAGTTCATTGGTTTGTTATCTTTGAAATTTTGTCATGTGAGTAAGTATGAGGCCAGCAAGAGCCTGAAGGGAGCTCTGCCTTAGGGAGTCTGCCCAAGGCACCAAATTGGCCCAGGAGTAGGAAGGCGGGGATGGGAGTCCAGAGAAGAGGAGTACAGTGGTCCCGTCATATGTATATGTTCCAAGACTCCCTGTGGATGCCTGAAACCATGGAAGGTATTGAACACTATGCATACTGTGTTTTTTCCTATACATACGTACCTATTATTTTAATTTATAAATTAGACACAATAAGAGATTAACAATAATTAATAATAAAATAGAATTATAATACTATACTGTGATAAAAGTTATGTGACTGTGGTCTCTTTCAAAACATCTATCATACTTATCCTTCTTGTGATGACGTGAGATGATTATGTGCTGAGATGAAGCGAGGTAAATGATGTAGGCATCGTGATGTAGGGTTAGACTACTACTGACCTTTTGACGCTAAGTCAGAGGGAGGATTGTCTGCTTCAGGTGATCCTGGATTACTAAGCCATGACAATGTCAGTGGTTGGATGTCAGCAGCAGACGATGTTGATGGCTGGGGATCCCAGGCAGGACAGAGTGGGACAGCACGAGATTTTATCATGCTACTCAGAATGGTGTGTGATTTAAAACTTATAAATTGTTTTTTTCTGAAATTTGCCATGTAATGTTTTCAGAGGGCAGTTGACTGTGGGAAATTGAAAGGGTGGAAAGCAAAACCACAGATAAGGGGAAACTATTGTATTTACCCAAGGAACCAAAGCAGCCAGGAGGAGGGGAGTCAGTGTTTATCCAGGAAAGCAAGGATGAAGACTGAGGTTGGAGGTAAAGCTGGGAAGGCAGGCGTGTCGACACTGAGTGTACAGTAAGTAGGGGCAGCTAGTTCAGGACTAAGACCAGAACTGGGTCTGACTTCATGTGGTGGCGGCTCTGTGGTATGTGCAGGGGCCCCTGAAGTGCTGGGCTCCTGCAGACGTTGAGGCAGTGCTCTTTAGTACTTGAAGAGGGTCAATACAGTGACTCAGCCCCCAGTAGCTGTGATCTCTGGGACTCCAGCTATTGATAGGATAACCCAGATGAGAATTCTTTTTAATCAATTAATTAATTTATTTTTTGGCTGTGTTTGGTCTTTGTTGCTGCACACGGGTTTTCTCTAGTTGTGGCGAGCAGGGGCTACTCTTCGTTGCAGAGCGTGGGCTTCTCATTGCGGTGGCTTCTCTTGTTGCAGAGCACGGGCTTTAGGCACGCAGCCTCAGTAGTTGTGACACGTGGGCTCTAGAGCGCAGGCTCAGTAGTTGTGGCGCACGGGCTTAGTTGCTCTGCGGCATGTGGGATCTTCCTGGACCAGGGCTTGAACCCATGTCCCCTGCATTAGCAGGCAGATTCTTAACCACGGAGCCAACAGGTAAGCCCCCAGATGAGAATTCTTTGGTGCCTGGAAGACACTTGATTCTGAAACAGTTCTCCTGCAACCAAAGAAGAGCAGAGCCTGCAAGGACATTGCTGCAATGGATGTTTAGAGAGGAACCTTACTGTGATCTCCTGCACCAGCTGTTTTACTCCTGGGTCTTTACGTGCATTGTGTCTTCTCTCTCCAATTAGCATGGCATTATGGAAAGAACACCAGACTGAGTTCTGTAGTGGGTTCAAGTTCTAGTTTAACTGTGTGACTTTGAGCAAAGCTCTGACCCTAATCTCTCAATGGTAGAATGGGCATAATAATTCCTGTCTATAGTTGAGGGCTGTTTATTAGAAGTCATTTAGGGAATGATAAATATTATGAAACAGTGCTTCTCCAACTTTCATATACATGCAAATCACCTAAGGATCTTGTTAAATGGAGATGGTTAAAGAAAAGCCAAGCACTAGTTAAAGGCAGTGTAGACAGATTTTACTTGGTAACTCCTGTAGTTAGGGGAGAGCCCTCAGTATAGAACTGAATTCAGGCAGGCTCTGTACAAAGGTGACTGGAATTTTAAAGGGAAAATGAAGAAGTGGGAGGGGAGACAAGCGGGGGCTTGAGCAGAGTCAGAGTAGTGGAAAATTACAGAAAGCAGGTGGGGGGACTGATGGCTGTGATTAGCCTTTGACAAGCATTAGCAGGTTCTCTCTTCTTTATTTTATAAACTAATCGAGAATCCATAATAATTCAAACTACCAAGAGAATACACGAGACAGTCCTTGTAGGAAAGTTGATGGTTCTCAAAATGGATGCACAGTAGAATCACCTGAGGGGGTTTTAAAAAATTCTGATGTCCCGGCCACACACCCGGGCCCATTAAATCAGAATCTCAGGGATGGGACTCAGGCAACAACATTTCTTAAACCTCCTGGGTGATTCCAATATGCAGCCAAAGTTGAGAACCATCTTAAAAGAATTTAGCATCAAGTCTAGAAGACCAGCACTCACAACTTAAGAGAACTTACCCAGAACCAGGCTGCCCCTGGTAATCTCTGATGAGTTTTGGAAAATAGTGTTTGGATGCCAAGGGTCAGGGATGGTATGGACATGGATGTAGAGGGAGCCCGGGCTGGAACTGAACCTTCGAGGTGGAGAAGATGTGGGTAGGTGGCCAGTGTAAAGAGGTCATTTCAGATAGGATCAAGCCCCTGAACCAAAGAGGTAACCAGAGGAACAGTGAATCGGCATGGGGAAAACAGGTGAGAGGCGGGTCTGTTTTGTTTTCCTGATTCTGTGTTCCTTTCCCCAATACACTGATTTCTCAAAAGCAGTACCCTTTTCAGATCAATGAGGAAACAGCAAATCCAAAGGTCCAGAGGTGGGGATGGGATTATGTTCAAGGAACAAAAAGAAAGCGAATGTGGCTACAGCAACATGAGTGAGGAGCAGAGGTAGATGAGACTGTAACAGAAGAACAAGCCTGACTCCATACTGGATCTATTCCTTTAGTGCTAACTCTTGTGCTCTGTGGCATGTGCTTAGTCATGCTGGCTCTGCACCTTTGTAAAAGAATGTTGCCTATAGTCTGAAGTATACAGGATAGCCCATTCTTAAGGCTTTGACCTTCAAAAAGTTGCAGAATATGACTTCCCTGGTGGCGCAGTGGTTAAGAATCCACCTGCCAATGCAGGGGACACAGGTTCGAGCCCTGGTCCGGGAAGATCCCACGTGCTGCGGAGCAACTAAGCCCGTGCACCACAACTACTGAGCCTGTGCTCTAGAACCCGCGAGCCACAACTACTGAGCCCATGTGCCACAACTACTGAAGCCCGTGCGCCTAGAGCCCATGCTCTGCAACAAGAGAAGCCACTGCAATGAGAAGCCCGCGCAATGCAACGAAGAGTAGCTCCTGCTTACCGCGACTAGAGAAAGCCCACGCGCAGCAAAAAAGACCCAATGCAGCCAAAAATTTAAAAAAATTAAGAAAAAAAGTTGCAGAATAAAAAATAGCAATTATCTTGTTGGAAATTTATAGGAACAGTGTAACCAGACCTCTGTGGACAGCTGCAAGAACAAAGGATTCCTGCATCAAGAAGTATGCAACAACCAGCTACCTGCCTCCCCTTTTAGTATAAAAGAAGCCCAAATTCTAATGGGTAAGATGGTTCTTTGGGACACTAGTCCACCATCTTCTTGGTCTGCTGGCTTTCTGAATAAAGTTGCTATTCCTTGCCCCAACAACTCCTCTCTCGACTTAATGGCCTGACATGTGGCGGTGAGCGGTACGATCTTGGACTCAGTAACAAGATCAGAAGGTGGTGAGATGGTAGAAATGCATGCCATGTTCTGGCAGGCCCAGGTAAAACTTGATTTTACTGAGAAAGATGGGAATCCATTGGAGGGTTTTGAGAAGAGGAATGATCTGATTTATATCATCCTGACTGCTTTGAGACAATCAATTATAGGAGATCAACCAGGGAGACCACTTAGGATGCTACTGCAATAATCCAGGCAAAAGATTATGATGGCTGGAACCCAGTGGTAGCAGTGGAGGTGATGAGAAATTGTCAGATATATTTGAAGACAGAGCTAAGGGGATTTCCAAATGAATGGATTTGGGACATTAAAAAAAGAGGAGTCAAGGATGACTCCAAGGTTTTTGACCTGAACCACTAACTGCACATGAATTTTGCAGTAAAAGAGAGCAGAAAATGATGGTGTAGAAGTAAGGTTTTAACCAGCTATAATAGTTACGATGAATGAACCAGAGGTGTAAGTATCAACTGGGATGCATCAAAGCAATGCTAGGTAAAAACAAGCTCCCAGTGGCATACTCAGTAGGATACAATTCATATAAATTTTTAAGGCTGCACAACAGTAACCTTTAAAACTCCATACACAAGGTAGTAAAGTGTAACAACACATATGGAATGATAAACAACGTGCAGCCAGGGTTCCACACCATCTGGCTGCTTCGCACTTTTACAAATTCTATTGCCCAGGCCAGATCCTAGTCCAGTTAAACCAGAATCTCTGGGCATGCATCCAGGATGGATCCAGTATTTTTTTTAAAGCTCCCTAGGGGGTTCTAGTATGTAGGCAAGGTGGAAAACCACTGCCTTAAATTGAGAAACAACTGTGATATCTTAGAGAAGTACAAGGAATTTTCCCCTTTTATATCTAAGGCTTGAATAGAGTATCTGTTTTAGAGCTAGGCAAGAGACACCCATGCCCTAATTTCCATGTTGTTCAGCCAGGACACAAGAAGAAACTCTCCCAAGAGGCAGATGAGCCCAGACTGTGGTCTTCTAACATCCAAGGACCTCCTCGGAGAAATGGCTGATTACAAGCTTAGGGCAGCGAATGTACAAGATGAGCCTGGAACATCTTGTCATATCGGTTGTCAAGCAAGCTCCCAAACACTACTGAAGGGCTGGAGAAAGAAGGGACCCAGGACCCACCTTGAAAAGGTTCTTTCTTGCTAAAGATGGGACAATATGAGCATCTTTAGTTAAAATGGACTAAAACACATCAGGTATCCATAAGTTCATAATGATCCTTAAAAAATAAAACAATCATTGGATGATACTAAGAAATCAATTCATTTTAAAACCTGGAAAAGAATAAAGAAATAAGCACTTATCCTATCTTTGTTGCTTCACAGTAACCAAGGAGTTGATGAGAGAAGTTTCTCATTACAGAAGTACTTGCTCAGGGCTGGTCCAGCCTAGTTAGAATGGGAGTGGTCGCGGTGTGGCCAGTGGGAGAGGCCAAGTCCCTGGAAATGCCTCTCTGGCTCAGTCCATAGGGCAGCTCCTTACAAGCTTCCTCCTAGCAGATGATGCCTCGAACTACTCTCTACATCCAGCAAGACATTCTGGTTCCACTTCCTACTCCAAATGCTCCCTCAGTACAGACTGAGTCAGTTAAAATCTTGATCCTACCCCTCACTTTATGGGGGAAAACAGAATTCTGGGGAGATGATGTTATAGGACCCGAACTGGTCAGGAGCAGCTTTTTGATGGAGAGAAAAGAGCTCTGAACTAAGCCTCCAGAGCTGGGACACCAATTTGCTAGGAAACCTTGTGCTGGTCTCTTCCTTCTCTAGGCCTGTTTCTTCATCTGTGTCATCTATGGGCTATTCTAGATTTGGTAGCTACAAGCCCTGTATAGTTCATATAATTCGTTCATCAGGTCAAACCTATAGCCCAGATCTCTATGCTGTTGTTACAGAACCAGCCCTCCTTGGATCAATGGACTGGACATTCCAGGAAAGCAGGGAATTGTTGATCTTGTTCATCCTGGTTTCCTCAGCACCCAGTATAGAGCCTGTTCCTCAATAAATAATAGAGCTTGGATGGCAAAAACAGCCATAAGAAAAGTCAAAAGGCCAATAAACAATGGGGAAAAAACACTTGCAATTCAAACCACAAAAGGATGGTTTTTCAAATACCAGTTCCTACAAATCAATAAAAGGTTAACAGAATTCCAGTTTCCAGTCCCCCCAAGTAAAGAGCTTGGAAGTTAATACTCTATCCTAACAAGTAAAAAACTAGAAAATCCACAACTCTTCTTAGATCTTTAAAAGACATGAGGCAACAGGGAAAACTGCTGGCCCCAAAAGTGCAGAGTCCAACAGGCCAATACAGAGAATTACAACTTACTGAAGCACAAATCCATGTGTAGAAACCTCTGTGGGCACCAATTCTAGGACAGGAATACCTAAACTGTAACTGATGAATTGCTGGAGGCTCAGTGTGGGCAAGTCTTCGAGTCAAAAACTCCAGGGCACTAAGTCATAGGGAGTTCCCACACCTTTGTGAGTTTTACCTCCAGAAACTTGACCATGTTCTCACAGTAAGTATTGGAGAAAAATCCCCTCATGCTTCTGGTAGGGGGAGGGGAAAAGCAACCATTTTGAACTATGCCAGAGCTATCTAACCAGAGCCTAGCTGGCATGGGGGAAAAGAAATACCCTACTCCAGCAGACTCTAGCCTTCCATGTAGGAAAACGGAAATCCCTAACTACAGCCCACTCTAGCCAACCTGTCCCACCTATGCGGGGATGGGATACTAAGAAGCACTTGAGAAGTTCACAGTCCAGGTACACAGGCTCAGTAAAAGACTCAGACTTAATCGCAGGACTAATAACACTCCCTCTACCCCACCCCCACATTACTAAATTGCTAAACAGCAATTCCTTTCCCCCAGTATACCATGCCCTGCAATCAAAAAAAGAAAATTACAAAGCATACTAAAAGACAAAAATCATAGTTTGAAGAGACAAAAATGAGCCTCAGAACCAGACTCAGATATGGCAGGGATGACTGGAATTATCGTATCAGGAATTTAAAATAACTAGGATTACTATGCTAAGGGCTCTTATGGATAAAGTAGACAGCATGAAACAACAGATAGACAATGTAAGCAGAGAGATGGATATTCTAAGACAGAATAAAAAAGAAAAGCTAGAGATAAAAAACACTGGAACAGAAACGAAGAATGCCTTTGATGAGCTTTCAAATAGACTGGACACAGCTGAGAAAAGAACCTCTGTGCTTGAGGATATCTCAATAGAAACTTCCAAAACTGAAGAGCCTCAACCACCAGAAGGCAGACAGCAGAAGCAAGAAGAACTACAATTCTGCGGCCTGGGGAAGGAAAACCACATTCACAGAAAGACAGACAAAATGAAAAGTCAGAGGACTTTGTACCAGATGAAGGAACAAGATAAAACCCCATAAAAACAACTAAATTAAGTGGAGATAGGCAACCTTCCAGAAAAAGAATTCAGAATAATGAGAGTGAAGATGATCCAAGACCTCAGAAGAAGAATGGAGGCAAAGATCGAGAAGACGCAGGAAATGTTTAACAAAGACCTAGAAGAATTAAAGAACAAACAGAGATGAACAATACAATAACTGAAATGAAAAATACACTAGAAGGAATCAATAGCAGAATAACTGAGGGAGAAGAACAGATGAGTGACCTGGAAGACAGAATGGTGGAATTCACTGCTGTGGAACAGAATAAAGAAAAAAGAATGAAAAGAAATGAAGACAGCCTAAGAGACCTCTGGGACAACATTAAACCCAACAACATTCGCATTACAGGGGTCCCAGAAGGAGAAGAGAGAGAGAAAGGACCCGAGAAAATATTTGAAGAGATTATAGTCAAAAACTTCCCTAACATTGGAAAGGAAATAGCCACCCAAGTCCAGGAAGTGCAGAGTGTCCCAGACAGGATAAACCCAAGGAGAAACACACCGAGACCCATAGTAATCAAATTGACAAAAATTAAAGACAAAGAAAAATTATTGAAAGCAACGAGGGAAAAATGACAAAAAATATACAAGGGAACTCCCATAAGGTTAATATCTGATTTCTCAGCAGAAACTCTACAAGCCAGAAGGGAGTGGCACGATATATTTAAAGTGATGAAAGGGAAGAACCTACAACCAAGATTACTCTACCCGGCAAGGATCTCATTCAGATTTGACAGAGAAATCAAAAGTTTTACAGACAAGCAAAAGCTAAGAGAATTCAGCACCACCAAATCAGCTCTACAACAAATGCTAAATGAACTTCTCTAAGTGGGAAACACAAGAGAAGAAAAGGACCTACAAAAAAAAACCCATAACAATTAAGAAAATGGTAATAGGAACATACATATCGATAATTACCTTAAACGTGAATGGATTAAATTCTCCAACCAAAAGACACAGGCTGGCTGAATGGATACAAAAACAAGACCCATATATATGCTGTCTACAAGAGACCCACTTCAGACCTAGGAACACATACAGACTGAAAGTGAGGGGATGGAAAAAGATATTCCATGCAAATGGAAATCAAAAGAAAGCTGGAGTAGCAATACGCATATCAGATAAAATAGACTTTAAAATAAAAAATGTTACAAGAGACAAGGAAGGACACTACATAATGATCAAGGGATCAATCCAAAAAGAAGATAGAACAACTATAAATATATATGCACCCAACATAGGAGCACCTCAATACATAAGGCAACTGCTAACAGCTATAAAAGAGGAAATCGACAGTAACACAATAATAGTGGGGGACTTTAACACCTCACTTACACCAATGGACAGATCATCCAGACTGAAAATTAATAAGGAAACAAAAGCTTTAAATGACACAATAGACCAGAGAGATTTAATTGATATTGATAGGACATTCCATCCAAAAACAGCAGATTACACTTTCTTCTCAAGTGCACACGGAACATTCTCCAGGATAGATCACATCTTGGGTCACAAGTCAAGCCTCAGTAAATTTAAGAAAATTGAAATCATATCAAGCACCTTTTCTGACCACAATGTTATGAGATTAGAAGCCAATTATGTGGGAAAAAACGTAAAAAATACAAACACATGGAGGCTAAACAATACGTTACTAAATAACCAAGAGATCACTGAAGAAATCAAAGAGGAAATCAAAAAATTCCTAGAGACAAACTACAACAAAAACACAATGATCCAAAACCTATGGGATTCAGCAAAACCATTTCTAAGAGGGAAGTTTATAGCAATACAAGCCTACCTCAAGAAACAAGAAAAATCTCAAATAAACAATCTAAACTTACACCTAAAGGAACTAGAGAAAGAAGAACAAATAAAACCCAAAGTTAGTAGAAGGAAAGAAATCATAAAGATCACAGCAGAATTAAATGAAATAGAAACAAAGAAAACAACAGCAAAGATCAATAAAACTAAAAGCTGGTTCTTTGAGAAGATAAACAAAATTGATAAACCTTTAGCCAGACTCATCAAGAAAAAGAGGGAGAGGACGCATATCAATAAAATTAGAAATGAAAAAGGAGAAGTTTCAATGGACACCGCAGAAATACAAAGCATCCTAAGAGACTACTACAAGCAACTCTATGCCAATAAAATGGACAACCTGGAAGAAATGGACAAATTCTTAGAAAGGTATAACCTTCCAAGACTGAACCAGGAAGAAACAGAAAATATGAACAGACCAATCACAAGTAAGGAAATTGAAACAGTAATTAAAAATCTTCCAACAAACAAAAGTCCAGGACCAGATGGCTTCACAGGTGAATTCTATCAAACATTTAGAGAAGAGCAACACCCATCCTTCTCAAACTCTTCCAAAGAACTGCAGAGGAAGGAACACTCCCAAACTCATTCTATGAGGCCACCATCACCCTGATAACAAAACAAGACAAAGATAAGAAAAAAAAAGAAAATTACAGACCAATATCACTGATGAATATACATACAAAAATCCTCTACAAAATACAAGCAAACAGAATCCAACAACACATTAAAAGGATCATACACCATGATCAAGTGGGACTTATCTCAGGGATGCAAGGATTCTTCAATATATGCAAATCAATCAATGTGATACACCATATTAACAAATTGAGGAATAAAAACCATATGATCATCTCAATAGATGCAGAAAAAGCTTTTGACAAAATTCAACACCGATTTATGATGAAAACTCTCCAGAAAGTAGGCATAGAGGGAACCTACCTCAACATAATAAAGGCCATATACGACAAACCCATAGCAAACATCACTCTCAATGGTGAAAAACTGAAAGCATTTCCTCTAAGATCAGGAACAAGACAAGGATGTCCACTCTCGCCACTATTATTCAACATAGTTTTGGAAGTCCTAGCCATGGCAATCAGAGAAGAAAAAGAAATAAAAGGAATACAAATTGGAAAAGAAGAAGTAAAAATGTCACTGTTTGCAGATGACATGATACTATACATAGAAAATCCTAAGGATGCCACCAGAAAACTACTAGAGTTAATCAATGAATTTGGTAAAGTTGCAGGATACAAAATTAATGCACAGAAATCTCTTGCATTCCTATACACTAACAATGAAAGATCAGAAAGAGAAATTAAGGAAACAATCCCATTCACCACTGCAACAAGAAGAATATAATACCTAGGAATAAACCTACCTAAGGCAGTAAAAGACCTGTATTCAGAAAACTATAAGACTCTGATGAAAGAAATCAAAGATGACACAAACAGATGGAGAGATATACCATGTTTTTGGATTGGAAGAATCAATATTGTGGAAATGACTGTACTACCGAAAGCAATCTACAGATTCAATGCAATCCCTATCAAATTACCAGTGGCATTTTTTACAGAACTCGAACAAAAAATCTTAAAATTTGTATGGAGACACAAAAGACCCTGAATAGCCAAAGCAGTCTTGAGGGAAAAAAATGGAGCTGGAGGAATCAGACTGCCTGACTTCAGACTATACTACAAAGCTACAGTAATCAAGACAATATGGTACTGGCACAAAAGCAAAAATATAGATCAATGGAACAGGATAGAAAGCCCAGATACTAGGCTTCCCTGGTGGCGCAGTGGTTGAGAGTCTGCCTGCTTATGCATGGGACACGGGTTTGTGCCCCGGTCTAGGAGGATCCCACATGCCGCGGAGCGGCTGGGCCCATGAGCCATGGCCGCTGAGCCTGTGCGTCCAGAGCCTGTGCGTCTGGAGACTGTGCTCCGCAATGGGAGAGGCCACAACAGTGAGAGGCCCGCATACCACAAAAAAAAAAAAAAAAAAAAAAAAAAGCCCAGAGATAAACCCACGCACCTATGGTCAACTAATCTATGACAAAGGAGGCAAGGATATACAATGGAGGAAAGACAGTCTCTACTATAAGTGGTGCTGGGCAAACTGGACAGCTACATGTAAAAGAATGAAATTAGAACATTCCCTAACACCATACACAAAAATAAACTCAAAATGGATTCGAGACCTAAATGTAAGACCAGACACTATAAAAGTCTTAGAGGAAAACATAGGAAGAACACTCTTTGACATAAATCACAGCAAGATCTTTTTTGATCCACCTCCTAGAGTAATGGAAATAAAACCAAAAGTAAACAAATGGGACCTAATGAAACTTCAAAGCTTTTGCGAAGCAAAGGAAACTACAAACAAGATGAAAAGACAACCCTCAGAATGGGAGAAAATATTTGCAAATGAATCAATGGACAAAGGATTAATTTCCAAAATAAATAAACAGCTCATGCAGCTCAATATTAAAAAAACAAACAACCCAATCCAAAAATGGGCAGAAGATCTAAATAGACATTTCTCCAAAGAAGACATACAGATGGCCAAGAAGCACATGAAAAGCTGCTCAACACCACTAATTATTAGAGAAATGCAAATCAAAACTACAATGAGGTATCACCTCACACCAGTTAGAATGGGCATCATCAGAAAGTCTACAAACAACAAATGCTGGAGATGGTGTGGAGAAAAGGGAACCCTCTTGCACTGTTGGTGGGAATGTAAATTGATACAGCCACTATGGAGAACAGTATGAAGGTTCCTTAAAAAACTAAAAACAGAATTACCAAATGATCCAGCAATCCCACTACTGGGCATATACCCAAAGAAAACCATAATTCAAAAAGACACATGCACCCCAATGTTCACTGCAGCACTGTTTACAATAGCCAGGTCATGGAAGCAACCTAAATGCCCATCGACAGACGAATGGATAAAGAAGTTGTGGTACATATATACAATGGAATATTACTCAGCCATAAAAAGGAACGAAATTGGGTCATTTGTAGAGATGTGGATGGATCTAGAGACTGTCATAAAGAGTGAAGTAAGTCAGAAAGAGAAAAACAAATATCGTATATTAACGTATATATGTGGAACCCAGAAAAATGGTACAGATGAACCCATCTGTAGGGCAGAAATAGAGACACAGATGTAAAGACAAACATATGGACACCAAGGGGGGAAAGTGGCGGAGGCAGTGGTGGTGGTAGGATAAATTGGGAGATTTTGATTGACATATACACTAATATGTATAAAATAGATAACTAATAAGAACCTGCTGTATAAAAAAATAAATGAAATAAAATTCAAAAATTCAAAAAAAAGAAAGAAACTTCCAAAACTGAAAAGCAAAGCAAAAACACACACACACACACACACACACACACACACTGAAAATAGTAGAACAGAATATCCAGGAACTGTGGGACAACTAAAAGTTAGGTGTAACATATGCATAATGGGAATACCAGAAGGAGAATAGAGAAACAAAAGAATGTTTGAAGCTGTAATGACTGAGAATTTCCCCCAAATTAATGTCAGACACCAAACCACAGAACCAGGAACCTCAGAGAACACCAAGCAGGATAAATGCAAAAACAAAACAACAAGAACAAAAAACACCCTACACCTAGGTATATCATATTAAAATTGCAGAAAATCAAAAAGAAAAATTCTTGAAAAATCAGGGGAGAAAATACCTTACCTCTAGAAGAATGAAGATAAGAATTACATCCAACTTTGCCTCAGAAACCATGTAAGCAAGAAGAGAGTAGAGTGTAATTTTTAAGTGTAATTTTTAAAGTGTTGGGGGAGGGACTTCCCTGACGGTCAGTGGTTAAGATTCTGTGCTTCCACTGCAGGGGGTGCAGGTTCGATCCCTGGTCAGGGAACTAAGATCCCACATGCTGCACAGTGCAGCCAAAAAAATAGAATAAATAAGAGAAGGAAGGAAGAAAGGAAGGCAGGAAGGAAGGAAGGAGGGAGGGAGGGAGGGAGGGAGGGAGGGAGGGAGGGAAGGAAGGAAGGAAGGAAGGAAGGAAGGAAGGAAGGAAGGAAGAAAGAAAGAAAGTGGTGGGGGAAAAAAACACCAACATTGAATTCTGTAGCTGGCAAAAATGAAGGAGAAATAAAGACTTTCTCAAACAAACATAAATTGAGGGACTTTGTTGCCAGTATATCTGCATGGCAATCAATGTTAAAAGAAGTTCTTCAGAGAGAAGGAAAATGATATAGTCAGAAACTCAGATCTACATAAAGAAAATAGAGCATTGGAGAAGGAATAAGTGAAGGGAAAACAAAAATTTTTATTTTTCTTATTCTTAATTGATCTAACAGATAAGTTTGTTTAAAATAATAATAGTAAAAATATATTCAATTATGTATGCTTATATATATGCTATGTATAAGTGAAGTGAATGATAGCAATGATACAATGGATGGGAGGCAGGAATTGTAATTATTTTATTATTACAAGGTACTCACACTGCACCATGAAGTGGTATAGTGTTATTTGAAAGTGGACTTGGATTAATTGCAAATGTATACTGCAAACTCTGGGGCAAACACTAAAAGAAGTAAACAAAGAAGGATAAGTGATATACTAAGAAATGAAAGAAAACAGAATCATATAAAATGTTCAATTAAAACTATAAAAGACAGCAAAAAAAGTGGAAGACAAAAATAGGAACAATATAAAAAAGTCAACAAATAAAAACTAATATGGTAGAAATTAATCCAACTATATCAATAATCACTTGAAATGTCAATGTTTGAAATATACCAATAAAAGAAGATTGTCAAGAGTGGACCAAAAAACAAGACCCAACTATATGTTATCTACAAGAAACCCACTTTAAATATAAAGACATGTATACATTAAAAACAAATGGGGACTTCCCTGGTGGCACAGTGGTTAAGAATACGCCTGCCAATGCAGGGGACACAGGTTCGAGCACTGGCCTGGGAAGATCCCACATGCCGCAGAGTACCTAAGCCCGTGCGCCACAACTACTGAGCCTGTGCTCTAGAGTCCGCGAGCCACAACTACTGAGCCCGCATGCCACAACCACTGAAGCCCACGTGCCTAGAGCCCGTGCTCTGCAACAAAGAGAAGGCACCGCAATGAGAAGCCCACACACCTCAACAAAGAGAAGCCCCGGCTCGCCGCAACTACAGAAAGCCCACGTGCAGCAACAAAGACCCAACGCAGCCAAAAATAAATAAATAAATAAATTTATTTATTTTTAAAATATTAAAAGAGAAAAAAATGGATGGAGAAATACATACAATGCTAACACTAATCCAAAGAAAGCAGAAGTATCTATATTAATTTCAGACAGAGCAAACTTTAGAGCAAGGAAAGCTATCAGGGTAAAAGAAGGGCACTGCATAATGATAAAGGGATAAATTCTCTAAGAACACAAAACAATTCTAATATGTATGCGCCTAACAACAGAGCATCAAAATACATGAGACAAACATCAGTAGAACTGCAAGGAGAATCAGATGAATCCACCATTACAGTTGGAGGCTTCAACACCCATCTATCAGAAAATGGATAGATCCAGCAGGCAAAAAACCAGTAAGGACATAGTTGAAATCAACAACAGTCATCAATCAAATGTATATAATGGACACTGATAGACTGCTTTGTCCAACAGCAGAATACACAATCTCCTCAAGCTCACATGGAACACTCACCAAGATAGAGCATAGTCTGGGCCATCAAACGTAACTTCTGTTCTTCAAGAAAAGAAATCATACAGTGTCTGCTCTCAGACTGCAATGGAATTAAACTAGTAATCAATAACGCAAAGATAGCTGGAAATCCCCAAATACTTGAAGATTAAACAACACACTTCTAAATAATACATGGGTCAAAGAAGAAATCTCAAAAATATGTTTAACTAAATGAAAATGAAAATGTAACTTAACAAAATTTGTGGGGTACAGTGAAAGCAGTGATTAGAGGGAAATTTATAGCACTGAATGCACATATTAGAAAAGAAGAAAGATCTAAAATCAATAATTAAACTTCTACCTTAAGAAACTAGAGAGAGAAGAGTAAATTAAATCCAAAGTAAGAAGAAAAAAAGAAATAAAAATTAGAACAGAAATCAAGTAAATTGAAAATAGGAAATCAATAGAGAAAATCAACTAAACCAAAAGTTTATCCTTTGAAAAGATCAATAAAATTGATAAGCCTTTAGCCAGGCTAACTAAGAAAAAAAGGGAGAGGACACAAATTACTAACATAAGAAATGAAAGAAGGGACATCACTATAGATCCCATGGCCATTAAAAGGATATTAAGGAAATACTATGAACAACCCTATATGCACAAATTTGATAACCAGATGAAATGGACCATTTCCACAAATGATATAATCTGCCAAAACTCACACAAGAAAAGATAGACAATTTGAAGAGGCCTATATTTAGTAGAGAAATTGAATCAATAATTAATAACTTTGCAAACATAAAGCACTAGGCCCAGATGGGTTCACTGGTGAATTCTGCCAAACATTTGAAGAAGAAAATATACCAATTTTCGGGCTTCCCTTGTGGCACAGTGGTTAAGAATCTGCCTGCCAGTGCAGGGGACAGGGGTCTGAGCCCTGGTCTGGGAAGATCCCTCATGCTGCGGAGCAACTAAGCCCATGTTTCACAACTACTGAGCCTGCACTCTAGAGCCCGTGAGCCACAACTACTGAGCCCACGTGCCACAACTACTGAAGCCCACGTGCCTAGAGCCCGTGCTCTGTAACAAGAGAAACCACCACCACGAGAATCCCATGCACCGCGACTAGGAGTAGCCCCTGCTCGCTGCAACTAGAGAAAGCCCACATGCAGCAACAAAGACCCATCGCAGCCAAAAATAAATAAATAAATAAGAAAATATACCAATTTTCTACAATTTCTTTCAGAAGACAGACGCAGAGTGAATACTTCCTAACTCATTCTATGATACCAGCATTACCCTAATACCAATACCAGACAAAGCCATTACAAGAAAACTACAGACCAATATCTCTCATGAACATGGATGCAAAAATCCTCAACACAATATTAGCAAATCAAATTCAACAATATATAAAAAGAATTATACACCACAATTAAGTGGGATTTATCCTAGTATGTAAGGCTGGTTCAACATTCAAAAATCAATTCATGTAACCTATCATATCAACAGGCTAAAGAAAAAAGCCACATGATCAAATCAATAGATGCAGAAAAAGCATTTGACAAAATCCAAAACCTACTCATAATAAAACTCCTCAGTAAACAGGAAAAGAGGGGATCTTCCTCAACTTGATATCTATTTTAAAACCACACAGATTATCATGTCATCTGTTGTCTATTCTGTTCCACTGGTCTATGTGCCTGTTTTATGCCAGTACCATACTATTTTGATTACTATAGCTTTGTAATATAGTGCAAAATCAGGAAGTGTGATGCCTCCAGCTTTGTTCTTTCTTAGGATTGCTTTGGCTATTTGGGGTTTTAGGATAGTTTTTCCTATATCCTTAAAAAATGCCATTGGAAATTTGATGGGGATTGCATTGAATCTGTAAATTCCTTTGGGCAGGATGGACATTTTCACAATATTAATTCTTACAATCAAGCAATATGGAATATCTTTCCATTTATTTGTGTCTTCTTTTTCCCTTTTATTATTTGTGCCTTCTTCAGTCTCTTTCATCAATGTCTTATACTTCTCAGTGTACAGGTCTTTCACCTCCTTGGTTCAATTTATTCCTAAATATTTTATTGTTTTTTGGGGATGCTATTGTAAATGCAATTGCTTTATTTTTTTGCTATAATCATTTTATTTCTGAAAATAAAATAATGGCCCTTCTTTTATTAATGATTTTAACAACTTGAGTCTTTTAGTTTTTTACTAGTCTAGCTAAAGATTTGTCAACTTTGTTGATCCTTTCAAAGAATCAACTTTTGGTTTTGTTGATTTCTTCTCTATATTTCTTCTATTTCATTTATTTTGGCACTAATCTTTATTATTTCCTTCCTTCTGTTTGTGTCTGGTTTGGTTTGCTCTTCTTTTTCTAGTGTCTTGAGGTGTAAGGTTAGGTTATTGATCTGAGATCTTTCTTTTTAAAATATAGATGTTGGTCTTCCCTGGTGGTGCAGTGGTTGAGAGTCCGCCTGCCGATGCAGGAGACACAGGTTCGTGCCTCGGTCTGGGAGAATCCCACATGCCGCGGAGCAGCTGGGCCCGTGAGCCATGGCTGCTGAGCCTGCGCATCCGGAGCCTGTGCTCCGCCACGGGAGAGGCCACAACAGTGAGAGGCCCGCGTACTGCAAAAATAAATAAATAAAAATAAAATAAAATAAAATAAAATATAGATGTTTACAGCTATAATTTTCCATCTGAGCACTGTGTTGTTTGCATAAATTTTGGTATGCTGTGTTTTTGTTTTCATTAATCTCAAAATATTTCCTAATATCCCTTGTGATTTCTTCTTTGACCTCTTGGTTATTTAAGAGTATGTTGTTTAATATCCACATAATTGTGAATTCCTCAAATTTCCTTCTGGTAATGATTTCTAATTTCATTCCATTGTGGTCAGAAAACAAACTTTTTGTATGATTTCAATTCTTTTGATTTTTTAAGACTTATCTGATTGCCTAACATATGGTCTCTACTGAAGAATGTTTCATAGGCACTTGAGAAGAATGTATTCTGCAGCTGTTGTATGGAGTTTTCTATAGATGTCTATTAGCTTAGATGTGTATTAACTTAGAAAGCTTAGATTGCTTTCTTTCTCTTTCAGATAGTTTATTGTTAATGTATAGAAATGCAATTGATTTCTGTATGTTCATCTTGTATCCTCCAACTTTACTGAATTCATTTATCAGTTATAGCAGTTTTTTTGGTGGTCTTCAGGGTTTTCTATATCATGTCATCTGCAAACAGAGATACTTTTACTTCTTTCTTTCTGATTTGGATGACTTTTATTTCTTTTTTTTGCCTAATTGCTATGACTAAGATTTCCAGTACTATGTTGAATAGAAATGGTGATGGTGGGCATCCTTGTCTTGTTCCTGATCTCAGAGGAAAGGCTTTTAACTTTACACCATTGAGTATGATGTTAGCTATGGGCTTGTCATATATGGCCTTTATTATGGTGAGGAATAATCCTTCCATACTTAATTTGTTGAGTTTTTATCATGAAAGGATGTTGAATTTTGTCAAATGCTAAACATACTTCTTTCCCTTAAGGTATGACCTGGAAGAAGCACATATAACTTTTGCTCACATCCCTTTGGCCAGGACTAAGGGCCGTACATCCATTCCTTGGAGATATTGTGGGTTCAGCTGCAGATTACTGCAATAAAGTAAATATAGCAATAAAGCGAGTCCCATGAATTTTTTGGTTTTGCAGTGCATACAAAAGTTATGTTTACACTATACTGTAGTCTGTTAAGTGGACAGTAGCATTATGTCAAAGAAAACAGTGTACATACCTTAATTTAAAAATACTGCCAAAAACTGCTAACCATCATCTGAGCCTTCTGCAAGTCATAATCTTTTTGCAATAGTAGCATCAAAGATCACTGATCACCATAACAAATATAATAATAATGAAAAAGTTTAAAATATTGCTAGGATTACCAAAATGTGATACAGAGACACAAAGTGAACAAATGCTGTTGGAAAAATGGCACCTATAGACTTGCTTGATGCAGGTTCCTACAAACCTTCAATTTGTAAAAAACACAATAAAGTGAAGCTCAATAAAATGAGGTATGCCTGTACTTAACTGCAAGAGTGGTTGGGAAATGTAGTCTTTCTCATGGATGGCTTTATATGTTGCCAAACTTTGGTGACTCTCTCCCTAAAAAAAGAAAACAGAATGGATTTTAGGGTTCAACCAACAGTGTCTGCCATAACATATTGATAGGAAAATACATGAAAAACCAGTAACAGTATTTGCTTCTAGGAATAGGGTACTGGTGGCTGGGAACACAGGTGAGAGGAAAATGTCCCTTTTAATGCCCTTTTGAACTTTAATACATGTGAATGCATTAACTAATTAAATATTTTTAACAAAGTAATAAAATAGCATTATCCTATGCACTTAGTAAACCTCCATATCTGATTCACTGATCAAAAGTTTTTTGTGCCATCACCCTCAGCCCCTCAGAGAGGGTTATAGATGTGGCATGAAAGTTGGGCCACATTAAGCTCTATTAAATCAGTATGGTTTGAGGAGCCAGGGAAGCCCTGTGGGCCTGCACAGGCAGAGGCCTGGAGAGGAATGCAAATTCAGATAAGCAGCTGGGAGAGCTGCTCTCCCTGACAGTGGACCCAGTTGGCACTGGGCCTTCCTTGTGCCCTTCCTGACTGTGCTTGTTTAGGGGGACAGAAGGCCAGTTCTGCTACCAGGTCCTTACTCCAGCACCGATCATACTCAAAAGGAGGAGGCGGCCAGCGCCCTCCGGACAGGAGGGGCTTGGGAGCTGGGCCTGGAGACACAGCCAACTCCTGGGGTGGGCCGTGAGGCTTGCCCTTTCAAGCAGAAAGCCTTTGAAGCATCTGCCAGGCAGAGGCCTTGGCTGCACTTATCTGGCTCTCATTTCTATCCCAACATTTGTGACTCAAGAGAACCTTGGGGTAACTTTGGGCCTATGTGGGGTGAGGGCTGGGGGCCACCAGCAGTGAACCCCTCACCCTAGTGCACAGGGTCAGGCCCCTCACCGGCCCCAGCTGGGCCATGGGGCAGAGCACAGGACATACACCCTTCCACCTCCTGGTGCATAGACAGTGAAGGTCCTGCTCCCTGGACTGGCTCCCAGCACCCCATGGGCTCCCCACAGCTGCTCTTTAATGCCCAAGGAGCTCTTTACCCACAGAGAAACATAGCCAACTCCGCACCTTGTCTCACGTGCAATGTAGGAAAACTGAAACAGTTAACATTTCTCTAAATATTCACATACTATTGGTATAACTAACAAACTGACTTTTTATAATTTTAACAAAGTAGAGTTCCCTGAACAATTGAAGTTAAATGTAATCAATTACACTCTTCCCAATTCTAATGCTTCAGTCTCATAAATGTTTCAAACACATTTAAAAATCGACAAATAAGAATATAATCATCACAAAACCAGATCTGCATACTCATACCGAAACTCATCCCGAAAATGACAAATGCTAATGTGTAGGTCTAAATTTGTTTATTATCTCGAGTCAGCAGCCCTAGCAGCAGACTCGATAGACACGACACTCTGTGCCCATTTGTCACCCATCACTGCCCTCTCCTGGGGATCTCAGAGAGCTGGCCACGCAGCTCTGGCCTCACCAGAGCTCTGTACCCCAAACTGTCCGTCCTGGGCAGAGTGACTGGACCAGAGTCACTGGTCCTGGACTCTGAGTCAGGACCTCATAGGCTGGCCAGACATGCAAGGCATGCCAACCTGCAAGGCTGGCACAAAAGTTCTGCCCAAGAAGGGATGTGGATGGTGACAGCTGAGCAAAGCAATCAGCATCTCACTCTTGGGGTACATAAATGTGCCTCTCTGAGAGATGAAGGGGGCAAGGGCTGAAGACTCACAGAGGAGACAGTGGGCAGACCTCAGGCAGGGCCCGAGGGGAAGCTGGGGACCAGTTGGCCAGAAGCAGCTGGAGCTGGAGAAACAAAGTGAGACACTGGTGCCAGAGCATGAGTGACCATCTGGGAGCTGGTGACATGGGGACACCCAGGCCCGTTCTCCTGAAGAGCCTGGCTGAGGGGCTAGGCTGGCTAGTTTCTACTTCCCTGAGTGTTCTCACACAGGCAAAAGGAATGGGCAAAAGATGTTCTGAGCTCAGGTGATGACATGTGCTGAGGCTAAGTGCACAGAAAACAGAAGCTGATCCGGAGATTTATGTGCAGGAAGTGAGGGAAGCAGGACAGGGTCGGGGGAGAAATTGAACTGTGAGGTTATTCCAAGGGAGGCCTCAATTGACCTCATGGGGAGGCTGGAGCCGGGATCACTCATTAGTTGTCCAGAAATGAGCAAAGGGGGATTTGGTGAGCTTTGGGCCCAAGAACCCTGATTGAGGTAGCTCCCTTCTACCCGGGGCAATTCCCTATCAGATTCCATACCTGGTCCTGAAGTCTGTGTGGTCACCACTACACTAGAGGTGACAGACTGGGTGACCGAGTGTGAAGGAGGCCTGTGGTCAGAGATGTGGTTACAGAGACCTGCTCAGATGTGGTTATAGTGACCAGGTGTGGTCGGCCTCTGAAGAATGTTCAGTGAAATGAATTTCTCATGGTCTGGGGGAAGGGGATGATGGGATCAGATTTTCCTTCTAGACTGGGGCTGGGGCTCAGGAGAGAGAGCAAGTCTGGTGATAAACATGAAGTGTGGCCAGGGAAGGCATCTAAAGACACAGGAACAGCAGAGACCTCAGAGGCCCTGTGGAGATGGGGGCACGGGGAAGAGCAGCAACAATTACAGGGAGGGGAGATCAGGACACTCAGAGGAGTAGGTGCGTGGTCCTGCCACTACAATATGTGGTGCTGCCTGAGTGGGTAACTAGAAGAGGGAGCCAGGAGAACAAGTGCTCCAGGAAGGAATCTTCAGACCAAGACTGAAAGACCTTTTCTCCTGCCCCAACACACCCAGCTGTGGCTCCGTAAACGCAGTTCAGCCGGCTGCCTCTAGATGGCAGTGTGTGCATGCGGCAGCAGCTGTCCCACACTGCTCCCCAGGGAAGGCCAGGTTCTCCCAGGGGACCAGGGAAAAGTCCCCAGAGCCATGCGGGGGACAGGCAGAGGCACCTGTGATGCCTGCAGCATCCACCTGTGCTCTGCTCTGCTTCAGGTGGGTGGGGCAGGTGCCTCTTTCTCCCCTTCCTAGGGGTTCCTATCAGGGTCCTTCCTGGCAGGGCCTGAACATAGGGGTCCCAGGGGCTTAGTGGACCCCCAAATCCGTGTGTTCGTGACTCTACAGTCTTGGGTGGAAGACTGAGACACAAAGGTCTGGACATAAAGCTAACACTTCTGATTCTACCACTTATGCGGAGAGTGACTCCTTCTGAGCCTACTTTCCACATTTGTTCTACAAATGCATAGCTCTGTGAAAGTCAGTTCACATGAGATTATTTCAGAAGAAAAAAAATTTTCACTGTCAAGTGATATTCACATTTGCACATAGTCCACAGTTCCCCTGGTGGACAGAGCTTTCAGGGGGCAAAGCTGGGGTTGAACCTAGGCAGTCTGACCTTGCTCTCGACCTCTCTGATTGGCCTCCTCCCTCTGATGTCTTATTGGCCACATCTGGACTTCCTTCTTTGGCAAAACCGTCTTCTTCCATTTGGAGAAATAACAGTAGGGTTGACTCACAGGCAGTCAGGGTTAGAAGGGCTCTGGGAGGTTACCTACTAAACAACTGTCCTCTCCCTCCCACCTGGACAACTAAGGGCTAAGGGGTGATAAGACTCCTTGTCACCATCATCTATGAGTCCTGGCCTCCATCATTAAAGTATGCTCCACTGTGTCGTGTGCTAACACATGGGTTCCTATCACAAATCTTTACAGTGTGGTAGGGGACACTGTCTGAGGACAGAGGTCTCAGGACTGTGGCTGCAGATGCAAATAGGAGTAAGAAGCCCTTGGAAAATTGCAGATTTTTTTTTAACATTTAAAAAATTTCATTTATTTTATTTATTCTTTTTTTTTTTGGCTGTGTTGGGTCTTCATTGCTGTGCGCGGGCTTTCTCTAGTTGAGGCGAGTGGGGGCTACTCTTCACTGCGGTGTGCGGGCTTCTCACTGCAGTGGCTTCCCACTTCAGTGGGCTCTAGGTGCTCGGGCTTCAGTAGTTGTGGCTCGCGGGCTCTAGAGCACAGGCTCAGTAATTGTGGTGCACAGGCTTAGCTGCTCCGTGGCATGTGCGATCTTCCCGAAACAGGGCTCAAACCCGTGTCCCCTGCATTGGCAGGTGGATTCTTAACCACTGTGCCACCAGGGAAGTCCTGCAGATTTTTAAAAAAATAGATGGTTCTGGAACAAATAGGGCAGGCATTGGGTGACAGGCCAAGAAATTAATTTCTTTTCTGTTCACCTTTCTCTAGGGCTCCTTGATCTTTTCAAGAAAGGCAACATCAATTCAAAACAGCTCGGAGTGAAAGGTCTACCAAAGACGTTAGCACCTGGCTCAGCCAAGTCCTGCCATACTTCATGGGGTGACCCATCCTCCCACTGGCCTCTTGGCCCTGACTTCCTCACTGCAAGGGCCACTGATTCCTTCATTTCATCCTGATCACTCACTCCCGTGGATACATCCCTCTGTCTGACCGTAGCCACGTGCAACCATTCCTGTCTTCTGCGGTCAATGAGGGCCCTCCTGCCTCACCCCTACCTTCTCCTTTCTTCCCATCTACTGGCCCTTCCAGCTGTCACTTCTCTCCCCTACCAGCCAAGACTCATGATACGACACCTCAGTGCTTTCTTTCCAATATTCTTCAATCCTCTGCACTATTGTTTTTCTATCATGCCTTTCTAGCAGACCCTCAAACTTTGATCAATCCTACTGCCTGTGCTCTCTGCACCTGGACTTACCCCAGCCGCTGAAGACTGATGAAGGCTGTGCCATTTGAGCTGTAACTCTGACTCTGGTTCGCCATCCTCACCTGGGTTCCCAATCCTTCCTCAAATCCTTCTGTCTGCCCCTCCTCAGGAGCCTCTCTCATTTTCTACTAAGTTTCTCTGAAATCCTTCGATCCCACCAAACATCCACTTTCCTTAAACAGGTGACCTATTCCTCCTATTTTCAGAAAAAAAAAGGAAGCCTTCACTCAGGAACCCCCACTAAATCCACAAACATCTGCATCTCACTCAGCTCTTCCCCCATCCTCTTGTCTCCATGGAGGCCTATCTGTCCTCCAGTCTTTGGCTGCCCTCTTGTTCTGAACCCCAATCCTTCCCACCTTCTCCAGCAAGCATCATCTTTTTTCCTTCAGACTCTTCAATTTCTCTTCTTCTACTGCCTCTTCCCTACATCATTTAAACATATTCAAGTCTCTCCTTTCTTAAACAAACAAACCTCTCCCTCAGCCT
Organism: Aethalodelphis obliquidens; assembly: GCF_003676395.1. NCBI lineage: Eukaryota > Metazoa > Chordata > Mammalia > Artiodactyla > Delphinidae > Aethalodelphis > Aethalodelphis obliquidens. The sequence goes on along the minus strand of NW_020837981.1, from coordinate 5,687,438 downwards.
CTTACCCTCATCATCTTCCAGCTAAAGACCTCACTCTGATCCTCATTTATTCTCCAGCCCACTTAACAGGCTTGTGACCCAACTATCCACTGGCCCAGCTCTCTGAAGCTCCCGACACCTGTGGTCACTCCTCAGCCTTTGTCTCGCAGCCTTCTTTGCAGCACTGGAAACTGGGGGCCACTCCTTCCTTCCTGAAACATTCATTTCCCTTGACTTGCACACACACCATCCTTCTGGCTTTGCTTCTATCTCACTGGCTGCTCTTTCTCAGGCTTCTTAATCCCTCTCCTTTTTCTCTTCCTAGTCGTCTCCACATTCATCAGGATTCTGCCTCTGTCGTTTTTCCTTCTCAACTCCCAGTCCCAGGATAATTTCCTCTACTTTCATGGTTTTAATCATCATCTCTGTGCAGCTCTCTCAATAATCATTCTCCTCTTCTTTCTTTCAAACAGGCTCGGAACCTAATTTTTTTTTAGCATTAAAATGTTGTTTTTTTTAATTGTGGTAAAATATATATAACATATATAACTTAATTTTTAAAAATTACATTTCCCAGCCTCCTGTGGAGCTATGGATTGCCATGCGACCAGACTTGGCCAAAGAGGCATAAGCAGCAGTCGGCAGGGATTTCTGGGGAAGTTTTCCTGTCCTAACATAGGTGCTACTCTTTCATCCTTTTTTGCTCTTTCTCCTGCCTATATGGAATGAAGGTAGGAAGCTGGAGCTGGAGCAGCCATGGTATGACCACAGCTGGCTCTGAGGAGGCAAGCTTCCCAGTAAAGAGAGCCAGAGCAGACTGACAGAGCGGACCTGGGACCTGAATGACTGTGGCACTGCTGACCAGCCTTACTCTACTTACCTTCAGACTGTGCGTTATGTCAGAGTTTTCAATGAGTATAGCAGCAAAATGCAACAAACCCTATGTAGTCAAAGCAATGTGGTTGGGTTGATGTTACAGGAGCTGAACACAAGTTTTGATTAGTACAACTCCCAAATGTACAGTTTTTGCTTATATGTCTCTCCTGAACTTCAAACAGCAAACTGGACCTCTTTTCTCTGTCCAGACACCTCAAATGGAAGAGGACCAAGTTGTCACCCCTCACGAAACACACACACACACACACACACACACACAGAGTCACTTGGATTCCTGGTCTCAGTAAACAGCATCACCATCTATGCAGCCAGAATCCTATCAGTCACCATCCTATTAGTCACCCCTCAATTCTACCTCCTAAATATATTTTGAATCTGTTCACCTCTTAGATCTCATCACCGACTTCCTGAACCATTGTAACAGTTTCCTTCCTATTTTTTAATCTTGCTCCTTCCAATCCATTCTCCCTACTGCAGCCTTAGGGATCTTCTAAAAGCACAAATGTAATAATGTTACTACTCTGCCTAAAACCTTTCAGAGATAGCTTAGGGCCTGAGGAATACCAGGCATATACTGTAAGACTTTGCCGGAATTATGATGTTGGTCCTGCAACACCACCTCTTTGGCATAGGTGTTGCTCTACAGACCACAGGGATGGAAATATTGACCTACACCTGGTTCAGTTACGGAAACCTCTCTCCCTTGCCACAGTGATTGGTCCAAGACTGGGCACGTGACTAGAGCTGGGCCAATTAGAGGCCTCCCTTGGGATTTGTTCAAACCAACCTAGAGTGTAGTTATTCGGAGTCACATCTCCAACATGGGGCAAACTCTGAGCACTAGGAGAGGCAGAGGAAGGGGGTCTTGGACTGGGCAGCCCACAGGATCAGCCCCTAGTGTTCAGAGTCAATCTGGTTTCCAGTTCGTCTTTTGATTCTGCGTGTGACCTGAGTATCCTTCCAGTAATCTTCCCTCCTTTGGCCTAAGCTAATTTGAATAGGTTTTTCTCACTTCCAACCAAAACATCCTGACAAAAGTGAAGATCCTTGGTTGTCTGGTGGTTCCCAGAAAACACATAAGAGTTCCTTCCAGCTCATGTTTTATAAACATTATTTCATTTGATTCTTACTATAAGCTCGTGAGGTGAGTTTTATTATTATCTTGACTTTACAGATAAGAAAAGTAGGGCTCAGAGATGTAAAGTATTTTGCTCAAGATCCAGAGGCTGAGAATTAGGAGCACTTGGACACCAAGTTCCTCTTCTATTCAAGCTGCTTCCCCTCATCGCCCCCCTGCCCCCCAGCTTGTACACACACACACACACACACACACACACACACACACACACACACACA